>NC_044501.1:25952989-25957989 GCF_902362185.1 Chanos chanos | reverse complement strand
AGTGCAATTTGTTTTTTGTGATAAAATGGGATTTTGCCGGTCTTGGGGCTGGCTGAGGCTTAATCTCATCCTCTTCTGAAATGAGAGAAACATTACAGAAATGTGATCCTTATATCCTGAAAACTCTTCATCTTCATCTTCTAAAGTTTCTCTCTCTTCTACAATCATCTCTTTACTTTTTTTCACCTGCAATTGCCCCGCTTTTATTACCCTTGGGCCCAGTGAACCTGAACACCACGTATGTAATATAAATGTATATGTATTTGTGTATGTGTGTGTGTGTGTGGGGGGGGGTGCACTCAGTGAACATATGTTCTTTTACATGTTCTTCACAGAAAATGAGCCAAGGCCAATGAGTCTCAGGTTGAAAAAATAATTCATTGCATCATTAAAGTGTATTTGGCAGAGAACAGACATTACCTTATTTTGGACTCAGTGTGAGTTGATTTAAATGCTGACTCTGTTTGCTAGTCTCAGCTGTGGCTGAGATGCTTTTAGACTCACTACACTACTAATGTTTGAGCAAAAACAACATCTCTTTCTGCTCGGCATGACTCTCCCTGTCCTGACAATGTGTCCTGAAGTCCTGACTGGAAGACGAACACCAGTGGTCATTTTAAAATTCAAAATTCCATAATTTCATTTTGCTCGATTGGACTCATGTCCTCAGATCCAGGAATCCTGCTGTTTATTCTCCCCTATTACCTAAATCCAGGCCCGGTTTCTACCCAGGATCAGCTGGGTACCCTCATCAGCCAATCAGTGACGTAATGCCCGGTAGAAACCAAACAGGTCAGAACATTCCACCTTCAGAGGCATGCCTGAATACTCTTTTGACAGAGGATCATGTTTGACTATTCAGGGTGCAACTGTTAAAGTGATGGCTTGTAGTTACAGTCACTGAGTCTGGCTCCTCTGATAAAGACATTTAAATCCATTTAAAACTGTTCTGCCTAGGGAGGGAACAGGCATTTAACAGGAGGAGGGGAACAGAGGGGGAGAGAGAGAGAGAGAGAGAGAGAGAGAGGACTTGCTGTGTGGACTGAAGATGCAGCTACGTCAGGTTTAACAGGGCATTGCAGGAATGGACAGTGTGTTTGCAGGCCAGAAACGCCTTAAGCTGTCTAACTGGGGTGAGGCATATCATCCATTTAGTTTGTGTAGCATGGACTCCTCACTGCAGGCACAGACGAAGAGGGACTTTCACTGGCATGATATGCTCTCTCTCTCTCTCTCTCTCTCTCATTCACATTCTCTTCATTTCTCTTTCTTGCGGCCCTCTTTGGTCATTTTGAATCTCTTTCCCTCTCTTGTCTCTTTCTCTCCTATTTCTCCGAGTTCATCTTTCTCTCTCTTCTTTTTTCATTCTGTCTTTACTCATTTTTGACATTCTTTTCCTAATGTTCTCTCTCTTCTATTTCTTCTCTTTCTTCTCTTTTTTTTTCTCTGTAGTGGCAGCCAAATGTCCTTGTTCACCATTATTTGCTCATTTTTAAAAATAAAGTGGAATGAAAGGAAGTGAAGCTTGCCATGGGAACCAGAATCTTGGTCCTTTCATCACCCTGTCCAATGGGAAAGAGGGGCAAGGACAAGCTGTCTAAACCCTATCAGGCCTCCACTTTCTCTAACTGTCAACACACTCACAGCCTGCAACAACTCCCGGACCCCCTAGGAGGGAGAGAGAGAGAGAGAGAGAGAGAGAGAGAGAGAGAGAGAGAGAGAGAGTAGAGACAATGAGAAGTGAATGTTTCCTCTTGCTCCTAATGTCTCTACCCTTGGTAGAAACGCATTTCTTTGAAAACTTAAGCTTAACCCTAACCCTAACCCTATCCCTGACCTTGACCCTGACATTTAGGGGCCACTGAGGAGAAGAGAGACAACACTTAGGACTCATGATCCCACTTGTAACAATAACCTTCTGTAGTTTTTCTTTTTTTCTTTCACTCACACTTGGTGAGGAATGTGGAAGTTTGTCTTGCCATCGGTTCTTGTGGCTGTTACGATTTGTTTGCTCTATAGTGAGCGCTTTAAAAAGGAAGAAAAGAAAAGAAAACATTCTCGAAGCATTAACCTTTCAACTGATTCAATAACTACACACCAAAACTTTGTCTGTTTTGTCAGTGACATAAAACTTAACTGAGTTTGTTCATCTGGACTTCATCAGAAGGTTCCGGAATAATTCATGTGCTCCCCGAAAAGCCACACTCTGCTGCGATTTCAAATTTTCAAACATTCCTTGCTCCAGCTAAGTAAAATATGTCACCCTCAAATATATATATATATATATATATATATATATATATATATATATATATATGTATATATAGGAACACTGCTTTTCAAAAACATTTTTTTTTTCTCATTGGGGGTGTTCACACATCAGCTAGTGCTTGACAGATTGGCTGTCACATCTGACGGCTAAAGCCTTTCTCTTTTCCTCTGGAAGAAAAAAAACTGTCACCAAAAAAAGCCAAAAAATCACAGTCCTTCCTACATGCTTTCTCTCTCTCTCTCTCTCTCTCTCTCTCTCTCTCTCTCCCCCTCTCTCTTTAGCCTTCTTTCATTAGCCTGTCATTAAAAGTCACCAAAATAAGAATGTTGAACTCTGTCTTGTTGGGAAACCATAAAAAATTCCTATTTCTCCTCTGGGCTTTGCTGCCCGTGTAGGTGACGTTCCAGTTCAGTTGTGCCTTATCGGCGCTGACCACACCAGTTGGTCTCAAAGTGTTCTAGTGTGTCTTTTCTTAAAGAAGATTTTCTCGCTGCCAAATACAGGGCTTGGCTGGGACACGGCACACGACCTGGGAGATGCAGCATTTTAAGAGCTATTACTCTGAAAAAGAGAGTAAATCTCTCACTCTAATGAGCTGTCAAAATCTGGCAGTCATGCATGCCTCAAAGAGTCACTGCCTGGTTCATAGGCAGATTTCAGTCTCTGTGTGTGTGTGTGTGTGTGTGTGTGTGTTAGTGAGGCCACTCTAACTTCCAGCATCTCATAAAGTTGAGAAAAAGTTGAATGAGAGCAGCGTAATTTTTTTCCCCGTCAAATATGAAACCTTGAAGCTACTGCATACTAGCTCAGACTAAAATCAAAGACTATGAAAGATGTAGCCGGGCAGGAAAAGAGAAAATAAAAAAAAAAGGAAAGAGTAAAGCTCCTTCTGTGATATTAACATGCTTGCCTTCCATCTGTTTTCTTTTTCTTTTTCGCCATTCATGCTTTTTCTTCCTTTTTGGTGAGATTGTCATTTGTATTACTTTAAGCTGAAGTCACTTCAGACAGCAGCCCTGAGAAGACAGGGGGGTGCAGTCGAAATTGAATTGACCCGAGAAGAATGGGGGCAAGTACAGATGAAACGCCACTCTCTCCTTACACATATGCACACCCACCCACACACGCACACGCACCCACACACACGCACGTGCACACGCGCGCGTGCACACGCGCACACGCACACGCGCGCGCACACGCGCACACGCGCACGCGCGCGCACACGCGCACGCGCACACGCACACGCACACGCACACACATACACACATGTTCACACAGACACGCACACGCACACACGCACCCACACACACGTACACGCACACACACACACACACACACACATGCACATGCACACACACACACACACACACACACGCATACACGTTCTCCTACATCATGCAATTACCAATTAAATACATCATTGAGTGGTTGTATCCACTTCAGAGCCTATGATTGCTGTGGCAGAGGGCTCATTTCCATTAACAGTGAATGGAATAAACTGCTCGTTCCATGACCATATGAGAATGATTTATTTATACTCCAACACTTCCTCAGCCAGTCAGCTCTATTTTAAAATTTCAGTCTTTGACTAACTCAAAGACTGTAAGAGTAGCATTTGTTAAGGACTTGAACACAGCTCTGTTTGGTTATGGTTGGTTTGATTTTGGTTATGGTTAAGGTTGTTTAAAGGTTTGCAGAAGCTACACTGTCACTGCAACACAGAGCAGAGTGGCTGCCCGAATGTGCTAAAACCCAACCACATATGTATCTATTGACACACAACCAATTTGCTTTGACCAGCTTTTTTGTGGGGTTTTTTGTGTTTCCAGGGGTTGGAGATCACTGCCCAACCCCCCTTGAAATGTCACATTTTAGCAATTCACCAGTAGACTACAGTGGTCTGCACCATAACTGTACTGCTGAATAACACTACAGGGCTTATAGCATAACTTATAGCATAACTGTACTTATGATTTTTCCTCCTATTACAGTATGCCTAGACAGAAACTGTCACAGCAAGAACTAAACAACTGATCAGTGTACAGTTCTATATTCTATATTCAATTAGGTCAAATATTACCTGCCACTGCCCAGGTAAATGACTGTTTTTCAGAAAAGAGAAGGAAAATAAGTATTTTGATTCTGTGCGGCAGGTGAGAGTGTTTTGCTGTCAGCTTTGGTGCGATACTAAGTTTTGGTTTGTTGACAGAAACAGCGGAGTGTCATTTTGATTGACTTAGGCCCTTACACGTCACTTCACGCCAGGATGGGTCTGTACCTTCATGTTTTAGAGCACAGCACCAACACATCAAACACCTTTCCCTCACAGTGGTCGACTCTCATCTCTGTACTGAACACGTGTAATACAAGACTGCAGATCAATTATAAATTATGTACGTATGTATATGTATAAGTACGTGTGTGTGTGTGTGTGACCAACTTTACTGGTCCTGTACCCTTAACTTTCCTGGACCTGCAGGCTTGATTTTACTGGTCCCTTACCCTAAACTTTACTGGTACTGTACCCTTAATTTTAGGGCAATGCAACTCTCTATGGTCTCTGGAAAGTTCCATCATGCATGCATACACACACATATACACAAACACACATGCACTCACACACACACACACAAACACACACACACACACACACAAACACACACACACACACACACACACACACACACACACACACACTCACACACGCAGTCTCACACAAACACACATA
>NC_044501.1:25940489-25947989 GCF_902362185.1 Chanos chanos | reverse complement strand
CCATTAGGACTTGCTTCATATGGAGCTGGGAGAGTGGTGAGAGAGATGGAGCTCTGGGGCAGAGGAGCCGATGGGCAGGCGCCGTTAGCACTGGAGCTGGCAGAGCGGCCAGGGAGAGATGACACTGGACAAGGGAGAATGTAGAGAGATGGTGTGCTGGAGACCCACTCACTCATCCATGTTCCTGGAGGTTCTTCTTTTCTTCCCACGGATACTTGATGAATCTGACATTGTAATCTGTGTGCTTCCGTTTATACTCTACTCCAGCACACCAACTCACCAAACCGAGGAAGAGCCACACTGTCTGAAGGTAGTTGTACCAAAAGACATGTCACACCGTCTTTCCCCAAGACACGTCTTCAGAAAACCAATGGGCCAAGGATCACATTGATTCATGTTACCCAGAGATGGGGACTCAAGTTTGTGACTTGGGCTCGAGTTTCACTTAAGTCACACACACAGAGTGTGGTCCTCATTTATCAGTCTCATGTAGAAAACAGCGCAGATATGAGTGCACAAATCATCTTACGACAGAGTTCACGTGTGATTCATAAAATGTTCGCATCTCGCAAATTACAGCGTAAGAATGATTGGGCGTTGATAAATGTGGCCCCTAAATATTCAATATCATGCCCCTAAATATTCTTGGTTTAGAGGCCTCGCCCCTAGAGTTTATGACATGGAGGGGCATAATACATCCAAGAAGATAAAGTTCTCCGACCTCAAAATAAGAACTCTGACATCGCAAGTCCAATTGAACCAATCACATTGCAAATCAGTTCGCCTACCTGTGGAAGCCCAAAGGTGCCATGAATTTACGTTTAATTTAGATTCCGTTTTCTCTTGATAATGTGTTATTTTTCTCTGCTTTCTCGAAATGTCGAGAAAATAACTGGTGTTGTTTTCTGGAGATCTCAAATTAATTATGTCGTTATCTCGAGAAAATAAAATTGAGTTATTTTATGATAATGACATAAATAAGTCGGGAGCTGTTTCTCAATGCACGTTCTTCTCTGTACTTGCATTTTCATGGAGTTGTGATACATCATCAGTCATGGCCGAAGTACTGTTCCAATTCAAAGTTCGCATCTAGCCAAGTATAGATCAAATACCCAAATGCGTTCTCGATTCGTGGGTTTTATCAAGGATGCATCATGGGATGACTTGTGTGGACTTGGGTAGTTTCCCAGAATGTATTTCACCCAAATTTCACACAAAGTAGTGGCAGTGGTGGCAGACAAACTACCACATGATTGTTAGTTACGTATTATGACTGTTGTTCTGCCACCAAATGTAGTTTTTAAGATTTTTCAGGTGAGAAATTAATATTTTAGAATTTTAATATGGGTCAATAGCACCTCCTTAAAAGTCTTAAATATTCAGAGATGTGACATCTGCTAGCGGACTGAGCTAGCTAGCTCTAGCCAGCAGCCCTTGTCAGCTATGTCATTGGGAGTCTGGACTCCTGAGTTGAAGTAGCTTGTGAACATCTGTGATGTTACCTGTCAGTCACTTTTTTCAAACAAAACATGTCACTTTTCACACTAAATCACTATAATCACACAAAATCAGATCATTTGGAACAATACGGCCCTTAGCAATTTAACAGCTTCATTACTACTCTTCACAGTATGCTTACTGAAATAGCACAAAAATCGTATTATTAATATTTGTTGTGCATTCATTGAGCATTTGATCCGTATTTGTGTTCCTGTCATTACAAACAGATGACGTTTGTTCCACCCCGAATATATTACCCAAACATGTTCCTATTCTACCCAATCTTTATTTTGTTTTCAGATTTTTATTTTCAGGTCCGAGTAAGTTTTTTCCTGTTTGTTTTCCACTTTGCTTGTGCTCTACAGGTTTAAAACTGGTTCCCTGGCATGCTGACATGCTTTCTCTGGCCTTTGTTTCCTCTCTGACTCAAAGCTGGCAGCGTTTGTACTCAGACTCAGACTCTAATTAGCTCATTAATTCCCAATCAGAACCTTTTTTCACCTTGTGTGTTAGCAAATCACCACGTAAGTAGAAGCAAAAAAAAAAAAAAAAGCAAAAAAAAAAAAAGAAGAAAGAAAAAAGCCTCTTATCCTGGGTCTCGCTCTGTATGTGTTATGAGGTTGAATTTGGTGTACAGCTAACTGGAGGGAAGAAACACTTTACAATGAGGAGATGTGTTACTAAGGTTACCGTAGTAATTTGCTAAATTAGATCCTTTGAACCATTTGTTCACAACAGACACTTTAAGTAAATCGTTTGCACAAAATCCACTTAATATGCATTTACATCATTTATGCGTGTGATTAATATTGGTATTTGTGATTAGTGATGGTTTAGTTTTTAAGGGCATTGTAGGCCAGTCTAACAGGGTAAATATGTGAGAAAAGCAGAGAAAGACATGGTCTGAGTAAAAGATTAACATTAAGTGTACTCTCAGGGTGACCTGACCATTGTTTGTCTGACACTATATTAAAGTACTGGTTGAAAAGTATTTCACAACTGGTGTGGAAGTTGAGGTTTCTTCAGGATGCCGTTGTATTTGCTGAGGATAATGTCTTTCATTTTTATGTTTTTCAATTCATATCATATGTATACAATTCATGTTATTTCAACTACAGCGAATAAGCCTGTTTCATCCACCAGAGCAGCCTGTTTGGCCTGATTGGACCAAACTTTTGCATAATTAAATCATTGTCCAATCAGAGATCAAGATGCTTTTTGATTAGTGTTATAGTTAGAAACGAAACCAAAGTGATCTGATCATAAAGTCTGCTGTAATTCACATTCTGAAGTACAAAGCAATTTAATTCACATTAAGCCATCGAGCGTCAGAGTGCTTCCATTATGAATTTTACAATCTGTCATTAAAGTATATTTCATGTAATTGTATAACACAAAGTCTTTTTTATATAGCACTGACCTCTACAACCCTTAAATGCTTTTCCCTATCTTTCTCCCTCGCTTTCTTCCCTCCATCACGGAGAGAGGTATATATTTACATATATTTTTTTCCATCTCCAGCTCCATACATTTGAAGGAAACTGGTTATTATCTGCCCTTTCTGATGGGCACCTTCTCAGGTCCCAACGAGGACCTCGGCAACTGCCCTCACATTTGCCTGCTAAGAAGATTGTGACATTCACTTTTTCTAAAGAATATTAGAAATTGGGAGGATGTCTGAAAAAGTGTGTTAAATAAAGAGATGATTAATAAACAACAGCGTGATTCCTGACTGGATGTGTTGCCAGGCTTGTGTGGTGAATGTTGGTCTGTTCTCAGGGGTGGGTCCAGTGGGTCAGGGTAGAAGGGAGAAGAAGGAAAAACTTTATAAATGTTTATAAATAAATGTTCCTTTTAACAATAACAGTTTTTTTTTAACAGCAAGATAAGTAGCTAATGGAGAGAGGGAGTTTCTCACCTTCTTCTTTTCTCTTTTTCATCTGATTTTTCTCTCTGTGCCCTTTCCTCTGAATCTACTGTGGTTCCTCACATGTATCGTATCTCTGTGTGTTATGTATTTCACTTTCAGAGCTCTCCACAGAAACTGCACTGTGGAGCTGACAAATGCAAAGCTGTGGGCCCTGATCCGTCCTCCTGCTGAGGATGAAATGGTTCGGTCCACAGGAGCGGGGCCAAACTCTGTCAGTTTGCCACTTCACAATGCTATTGATCGCCCTGCATTTGGGACGTACTCTCACTTCTGCAATCTTTCTTTGTTCCGATGTGTGTGTGTGTGTGTGTGTGTGTGTGTGTGTGTGTATGTGTGTGTGCGTGTGCGTGTGAGTGTGTGTGTATGTGTGTGTGTGTGCGTGTGAGTGTGTGTGTGTGTGTGTGCGTGTGTGTGCGCGCATGTGCGTGTGTGTGTGAGTGTCAGCACGTCTTCTGTTGCTGTCAAGTGGTACTTCTCAGCTTTCTGCAGGGTGAGACAGTGATGTGAACCGTACAGGAATGAATAGAAGAGCTGGGATTTTCCTTCTGCTTTATATACACAGAGGCCCTGGCCTGCACGGCTATAGCCAGACAAATGCACACACAGACACACACACATACACACAAACACACACACACACACACAGAGGCAGAGAAAGAGTAAAAAAATATATGTTGAACTGCCATTCTTGGCGCACACACACACACACACACACACACATGCACGCACACACGCACACACTCTGAATGTATGACATCAATGGATAAAAAAAAGACTCACACAAGGTTAACATTGGGCCCTGGGGACACACACATCACAGAATGAATCATACAGGAGAGAGAGAGAGAGAGAGAGAGAGAGAGAGAGAGAGAGAGAGAGAGAGAGATGGGTAAACAGAGGACGGGAGATGAGAAGTGAGATTTATGGAATGAGAGAAAGGTGACATCACACATATTAGAGAACATGTGAGGATATTCTCTTTTTCTCTCTCTCCCTCTCTCTCTCTCTCTCTCTCTCTCTCTCTCCTTCTCTCAGACGATCTTACAGAGATAGAATCACTCTGAGTGAAGCTCGCTCTATGTATAAAGAGAAATCCTCCCACAGAAACTCCTCCAACAAACACTATCCCAAACAGACAACTGACTGTCCTCTAAACCAATCAGAAACTGGGACCAGATCACATTCAGCTACTGTCTTATCAGCCTGAAATCACTCTCTTCCCCTCCCACATTTCCTGTTTTCTTTTTGTCTTAAGTCACTTACAGCTGAAAATTCCATAGTGACTTGAAGAATAGCCTTTCATTCAAGGACTCAAGGTCAGATATACTGTAAATAAACAATTGTGTAGACCACTGAATCTGTTTATCCTGGACTCATTCTATACTGTAAATTTCTATTCTATACGCTGGCCAGAGGAGGATGAGCTCCCCCTTTTTGAGTCTCCTAAAGCTGCTTTGAGAAAGTTTCTGATTGTAAAAAGTCATATACAGATAAACCTGTACTTTAACTTGAACATAGAAAGGGAAAATTCACAATAATTGGAACCCAGCCATTCATCTAAATGCTTTATATGCACAGATATATGTTTGCCTCAGTTCTAAAAGACTGGATGACAAAGCTGTGTCTGCAGTCCAGGCTTTTCATTGCAGACCATATAAAACAGCACTGTGAGTGAAGGGCAGATACTGGAGACAGCTGATTCGTGATAACTCATCACTCTCTGGGCGGGTATGCACCTCCAGCAAAGACACGGCGGAGACCCACTGATCTTCTCCCCACACACTTTAAATACATACATCTTATTCAGATGACTTGACCGTGGAAAGTCCACATGACAGAGGACTGACCAGGTGAACACTGAACAGGAAGTTACATGGAGCTATGAGTTAGTTATATAGAAGCATTCTTTGTGAAGGACAAGTGAGAGAATTTTTCGAACAGAGAAGAGGATTTGAGGAGTAGTAGGGAGTAAAGATGTTATGCTTCTGAGAGTAAACTGACACTGGGTTATGTGGATGTGTGGGATGCAGATGAGTTGGGTTTGCCAGTGATTCCTTGCGTCTGAGAGAGGATTTGTGATGAAACAAATGAAAAGAGTTTTAATAAAAGAACTGATTTCCTTTACTGGAGCCCTGAGCAGATTGCTGCTGCCACACACATATGGAGAAGACACTTTGTCGTCTGTCTCCTTTCATCATTCCACAGGATAAATCAAAAGAAAAAGGCAGTCTTCTTTGTAGTCTTCTTTGTCCATGTGTCCTTCTTAATCTGACCAAATGACCCCCATTAAACTGAGCAATATTATGTGTGTGTATATGTGTGTGTGTGTGTGTGTGAGAGAGAGAGAGAGAGAGAGAGAGAGAGAGAGTTTGGTGGGGCTGGAGCGGAAGATATGAACATGTAAGAAAAGAAAAGAAAAAAAAACATTGTATAAGGAATAGAACGTGGGTGGGCATGTGTGACTCATCTTCGTAGTGTGTGTGCGTGTGTGTGTGTGTATGTTGTATGAAGGTCCTCTCTCTCTCTCTCTCTCTCTCTCTCTCTCTCTCTCTCTCTCTCACCCCCCCCCCCCCCCCTCTCAGTAACACCACATTGGCCATAAACAGAGAAGCTTCCAGAAAGATTGGTCATTCATCCTGAGGAACATCTTGCTGACGTCTCACTCCTCTCCCTCCCCCAGGATAAGGCCCTGCAGTCTAAGCAGCAGGTGTGTGTTGTGTTCACATACCTGAGACAGGTGCTCTGTGCTCCCAGAAGGCTGTGGGGGAAATCGTGTCAACCTGTACCTATATGTTCCTACAGGAAAGCACTCCAAAGTCTTCAAAAGCTTCAAACAGACCCACTCAGCAAAAACGCCAGCCCTCAGAAGTACTCAAGAAAAGCCTTTAAATCAGATTTGTCTAGCCCTCAGACATAATTACTCATAAAGAGTAAGTTAACAATAATGACAACACTGCACAACAAACAAACAACCAAACAAACAAACAAATAGAAATGACAACTCCCCTGAACCAAAAAAAAAAAAAACCCAAAAGAGAAAAACAAAAACAAACAAACAAACACAACAACAACAACAGCAACAACAAAAAAAAATATTTTTGAAGACAAGTAAATGGAAGATTTAAAACAGAACTGCTGTGGAAATCTACTGCCAATAAAAGTTTCTGTATCAATTACATATTCATATATTCTTTATCAATCTCTTTCAATTAAAAGCTTCTTGTTTGGGAAGTATGTTTTACAAGGTGGTTGTTTATTATTAACAATTTATAATCCTGTAATAAAGCATTCATAGAGAGTTAATATAACAGCACAGCAGCAGCAGAGATGTGTATCAGAGCAGATGTGAATCAGTAAAAAGTCCAGTGCCCAGTCTGGCATTTACTGGCACAACAAAGGTTGAGTGTTGTATATAATGCAGTTGTTTTATGTATTGGAGGGTGGTCGTAAATCAGGTCCCAGAATGCATCAGGCTGGGTAAGTAATAGAGTTTGTTTGCCAAAAAGATGATCCACAGTGCACTGCCGAGGTCTATAAATACTAAATACTGAATTTATAGATTACAGTACTGTATATAAGAGCATGTGCATGTGTGTAAGAGAGAGAAAGAGGGAGAGAAAAAAAGAGAGAGAGGGAGAGAGAGAGAAGGGGAGAGAGGGGGAGGAGTGAGAAAGAGGAAGAGAGAGAGAGAGAGAGAGAGAGAGAGAGAGAGAGAGAAACTTTAAAAACCCTATTCAAAATAATGATTATCACCTTTTAAGCACAAAGCTCCGTCCATTTGCCCCAAGGCCACTTTCTCGCTCTCTCTCTCTGTGTGTGTCTGTGTGTGTGTGTGTGTGCGCGTGCACTGTTACCATATGAAGGAGAAAGCTTTCCATCTGGACTTGTTCAGGATCTGGTCTAGACCTTGAGTTAGATGTACAGTGTTCAGTGCATTACTGTTTGAATAGCTATTCCTGAGCGATGTCTTCCTCTACTGTCTATATTTGCTTCTCAATATTGCCCCTATATTACTGTTCCTCTGTCTGTAAAGCGTACGCCCATCTCAGTCCAGTCATGTCACCCTGATG
>NC_044501.1:25912989-25935489 GCF_902362185.1 Chanos chanos | reverse complement strand
TGTGTCTGTAACTACAGAAGTTTCCATAAGCAAAGGTTTACAGTAATCCCTAATCCATCACGTTGAAACTATGTTCACTGTGTTCTAATATTGGTGGCTGCTTTATTTCTGAAAGTATGCAGGAGTTCTAAAAGAGAGAATGAGATTTTATTTCAATCTACAGCCACTGCACAATAGACATTACTAAGTGATGGGAGTGACCTTGAGATAGACACATGTAAACCACATGTGTGTTACAGCGACCCTGATGGAGACTAAACAACTGTATCATACGATAGCACGTCATTCAGACACACTATAATGTTTCGCTGTGCTACATCTCATGCTTCAGTGAGACCAAATCCATCTTTACCATCCAGCTAACACCCATCCTGCATGGCCTAATCATCTTCGGGGACAGAGCTTTTCATCTCTTGCCTCAGCCAGGCCTCACAATGCTGGGCACCACATGTGCTTTCCCCCTGCACTCATGCACCCGATTCAGCCAATCAGGAGGTCAACAGTTAGTGGGAATTAACAATCTTTCTTCTGGGTTAAAACAAAAACATGCTATCATCTAAGTTCTCTGGACTCAACCAGAGCACTGAACAAATGTGTCACAGTTAAAATGAGTAATATGAATGGTTAGGCCTGCTAATGCCCAAATACAGCTGATACCAGACAGTTTAACATCCAGTATGAGGTGGTATAACCTCTATAACAAGAGGATGTGATGTAAGCTTGGCAGACTAACTTTCAAAACTACCACTTCGCATGTCCGTCACCATCCATCTTATTCCCCTTTCCAATCTTGTAATGGAGGCTGAGAATTAAATTCGTTTCCATGGGGAAATTATTCACCAATTCCAAGACCGCGTATATCCCTCTATTCTTCCCCTGACCTGATTTACGCAGAGCAATGCTTCACCTTTTGCCGCTAGAGGCCCAGTTTATGGCTTCAGCCATTCAATAGGTCCTGGGTGAAGGAAGTTTATGGCTTAGCCAGAGCTCTGCTACAAATGATTTAGTCGGCCCATCCCAATCCCTGCTCTTTCCACTGCATCAAATGGTTTCATCTGTTTGTTTGTATGTTTGTTTGTTCCTTTATGCCTTGGTTTTCTATATCAAATGCTGATGTTCATTAAGTGGAAAGTAATTTCTAATAACGTCATTTTTTTTAAAAGGGAAAACAATGATTGGAAGGGCTTGATCCAATAGGCACAGTGCTGATCTTCAATAGAGCACTTCATTGATCTTCTGTGTGGGGATAATTGGCTTTTCTCAATGCGGTTAGCTGAAGGTCCCATTAGCACCTCTGTGTTAAAAGCTGAAATCTGACAGCTGTTCTCAGATCATTTGTTCAATACTTATGCACTTACATGTGGCACTTAACACTGTCCTGAGATCTTTTAACAGTGGCCATACATTGCCAGGACAAATCTCAACCAAGTCAAATTTGTGTAGCTTTTTTTCTATTCCGGCTCAACTCATCTAACTTAACGCCATTTTCTGGGTGTATACAATGTATGCAATGGTATCTGTCAGCTTTCAGGTTTGACCTTCTGAGCTCTGTTATAAAACATTGAAATACTATATATAGACATGGCCTTTCTACCAACAGCATCAATGGCCACTCTAATTATAGTTAGCACAGGAATAACTGCACTAAGGCGTCAAAGGGAAACTGCAGGACAGTAAAATAAAGGTAAATTGTGACCAACTGGGATATTGAGGCCTTTTCCAAAGCATTGTGTGTTTTTTATGAAATTTCAGACATATGTTTACATTAGACCCAAAGAGAACAAGAACTAATAACACCATCATACCAAAGTGGCACATGGTATTAAAAGCTTGTTTTGCCTACTGTTGTATTCTGAGGAATTAGCCATTTAGAGTCCTCTTAAGTTTCTTATGTTCTCCACAGGAAAGTGTGTCCAAGGTCAACACACAGGGCAAAGGTTATGGTCAGGGCAAGGGGAAGGATTAGGGTTAGGAATAGGTTAAAGTTAGGTTAGGGGTGAGGTTCGATTACATTTTGGGTTATGGTTAAGATTAGGGGCAGGGTTAGGATTAGGGTGTGGGTGTGTATATAAGAGGTGTGAGTTATGGTCAGGTATTAGTTTTAGGGCTCAGGGTCAGGGGTTAAGGTTAAGGTTATCAAACAGCTACCTGATATGTCAAGTGAGTGAAATATTAGATGATATTTGTTGTGGTGAAAGTTTTACGCAGGTTTGGAGTTAGAGCTCTTTGTCCACTTCCAGAGTAATGTTCTCAGAGCCATCAGTTTGATTAAACTGTGGCTACTTGGCATTTACATCTGCTCAAAGAGACTGGCTCTCACACCAGACCCACTCAGGGAATATGCTTTCTCGCACAGTGGAGCCCAATTCTCCCCAAAAGAAATACTATCAAATCTGCTAATTTATCATTTTTATATACTCCTGATGATGTAAAAATGAACAGGGGGGGAGAGACAGTCCGTTTAATTGGCAGAGGAAAACCATTTTGTTACACCCAAAGCAATTGGACACTAATTCTGGGCTCTGTGGCTCCGCAGGGGTCTGTTAGAGATATGTGTGAGGCTGATCTGGGATCAGTCTGACTGAAGCGCAGTCAATTTGGGGAGCAGTTGAAGACTCAGCTCATTATCTGTAAAACACCCTTCATGGGTTTTCATGCCTGTCTCCTGGGCTTTTCACTATGTTCTTAATGGATTGAGTTGAGAAACCAATAGACCTCTACCCCGGTATAAAAGCGTCTTCTAATGAATTTCGCTACATTAAAACTTTTCTGACCATAATTGGCAAATATCAAGTCAGTCAGCCTGGTTCTCATCAACAGGCAGACATGCAGCACCATTAAAAGATTGTATGTCATTTGAGAGGTATTTTATAGTGGAGTGAAACATTAAATTTGATAGCACAGTAACACCAAACTTTACAAGATGTAACAGACTAGGCATAACTGAACGGAACTGAATGAACATAGTACAGGAAATGTCTCCATGGTAACAAAAAAAGGAAACATTAGTGAAACATATTCTCAGGTAAAATATATAAAAGACAAGTAAGAGCCCGCAGGCAAATTTCAGTGACAGGACACCATGCAGGGCACCATGTGATGCAGGACACCATGCCGGACACCATGCAGGACACCGTGCGATGCAGGACACCATGCAGGACATGAGCAAACAGCTGGAAAGACAAAATGTGGGCAGACTTCAGGGATAGGACATGCTGCAGGACACGATGCAGGACACGTGTGACGGATGTAACAGGAGATCCTAGTGCAGAGCTCTAGTGCTTTAATAAGTCCATTCAACAAATCCAAATCAGAATCCTCAAGGATAGTCAAAACACAAGCCAGGGTCAAAAATCCAATGAAGAGCCAACAGGAATCCGTACAAACAATACAAAACCACAGGACAAAGAGCAGGGTCAAAAAGGCAGGCAAAAAGATCAAACACAGGAACAGAATAACAGATACAGCAATGGTTCAACACGTTCAGCAGAGCAAGCTCAATACCTCACAAAGAGGTGCCTGTAACTGCAGTCCTTATATCCCCCAGTGGTGATTAGGGTAATTTGCTGCAGGTGTGTTAAAACTCAGCAGACTCAGAACGTGGGCGTGGCTGAACAGAGGACTGACCGGAAGCAGGTCTGACACACAAGGAAGGACACAAGGTAGAACACAATGTAGGACATGATGCAGGACATGATGCAGGACAAGAGCAAACTGCTGGAAAGACAAAATGAGATCCCCCGAGACAGCTACAGCTAGCTAGATTTGAGAGAGGACAACACATCAGAGAGCACAACCAAACATTAGTAATGATGTTCATATCACACATTAAAACTTTTATTTAAAATACAGGTGGTTACAACAGCTTACAGATAAGTACATGTTGTCAGATGTTGGTGAAAAGTGAAGTCTGGAGAAGAACTTTTATTGCTATAACTGTGTCCGCTGCATTATTTTTCTGACCAGTCATGAACCATAAGACATGAAGGCCATGGCATGAAAGGAAAAGTTGTTGATCTTTATCTTTGCGAAACAAACACATTTTCATAATCAGTTCTCATAGTGTAAAAAGCTGAGTTCTGAACTGCATTTTTATCATATATAAACTTATAATGATGCATATACCAGCAGAAACAGGAAATGACTCTAAATATCCTGGAAGCAGGAAAAAAATAGTAGTTTATAAGCATTTGGAAGCGCACTGCATTTTTGGGAGAGTTTTGTAGTATGGGGTTGTTGTTATTCTGTAGGGTCATTTTGACTTGTCAAAACTAAAACTTTTCCTACCCACCCCGGTTCCTGTTCCACTCACACCAGCATAGAGCCAGTGTATGCAGATTCAATTAGATCACCCTAATTAAATTACACACACATCTTAATCACAGAAATGCTAATGGTATAATTGAGTTATTGTTTTTTTTTTTTTTTTCGTTTCCTCTGTGATTCACTTCCTAGCGTATTAATAGGAGCTGGGTGTGTCAGCATTGTGCTCCTTTTTCACCGCACAGAGTGAGTGAGATATCAATTCCCTAATGACAAATTAAATAGAAATTACTCCTCAAATACACAGGGCAAAGCGTAGCGTACGTTATAATTTATTAGAAGGGTCACACTTCTCCATTTCTGGGTTCTGACGCTTTGTCACATTTTATGTGAATATGATAAAATATTGCTGATTACATTAGGCATCGTTAAATCACGCTCACGTTTCCATTTTAAACTGCAAAGGTTCACAGGTTATTTAGGATTTAAAATAAAGTGTAAAGGTTTAGTAAAGACTCTGAAACATGATCATGAGCTGGTAACACTATGATTAACTTGCTTATTAATTTTTATGGATGTGATTAGGCCAAAATTATGCTGTGTGTTTGGAAGAGTTTGGGTCTCTCCCAAACATCACTTCCTTTACGGTGCATTCCTTCTCTGATGCTGTCTGGGGTCAGGACCATTTTGCCTGTTTTGAGTTAATGAGATTTGTGGCAAAAACATTTTTTTTTTTTTGCCTGCCAAGCTCCAATTTGTTGCAAATTCCTCCTCACACAGGCCTGGATGTTTGCACATATTTGTTTGATGTCCCTGGCAGAGAGACATGTAGCAGACAAACCCAGCGATCGCCCGAAAAAACCCCGGAATTCTTCCGCCATCTGCTACCTCAGTCTGCAACCGTCCAAACAGACGTCCGAGAGGATAATATATTCAAATCAGAGTTAGCAGCTAGCAACACTCTTTCTCTCTGGCTCCCTATTTTAAGTCTAAATTTGCAGCAGAAATCAGACAGGGGTAAGACATTTTCTTGTTTGTGTAGACTTTGGGGTGCTGGGTAGCAGCTGTTAACATGTTAATAAGAAGAAACAGATTTTGACATCCAGAGTGTCTGTCTTCACCCCAACCCAGTTGTGTTAACAGGTAGTGGCTTGAAACAGCTTTATTTTATTGCAAAAATAAAGAAACACGCACACACACACACACACACACACACACACACACACATACATACACACACCACCACCACCACTATCACCACCACTAACAAAAAAAAGTCTCACTGAACTATGACAGATAATTTTAGAAATCAGAGGAGATTATAGATATTTGCATCCTGAGCAGAATAGAACCCCTCCCCTGCCCTCACCCCACAATTGCACCTGCACTGATGGAGCAAAACAAAGAAAAAAAGGGGGAAAAGAAAGAAGGAGAGAAAGAATGGAAGACATCGAGTCTGTCTAGACTGGTGGTGCATTTGTGCAATTAAAGGCCAAATTTAATCACCCAAAACCACTCAAATTAGAGACAGTATTGATTCAATGACAACAGCAATCTCAGTGTCAGGTCTGGGCTACGACGTGAAAGAAATAAAGATGTGTGTGTGTGTGTGTGTGTGTGTGTTTATGTGTTTATGTGTGTTTATCTGTGTTTATCTGTGTTTGTGTATGTTCGTGTTTGTGTGTGAGCATGAATGAGAATGACCAAATGCAGAACCTTGAGTGCAAATGAGTTGCCTTGTCCTTTCCATGTGTGCATGCATGTGTATATGTGTGTGTGTGTGTGTGTGTGTGTGTGAGAGAGATAGAGAGAGAGAGAGAGAGAGAGACAGACAGAGAGACAGAGAAACAGACAGAGACAGAGACAGACACAAAGATTAAGTTTTGTTATGAAGTGAAAGGGAGGGAGACTACATGCGAGATAGAGGTGGTGTCGCCTAAAGTAAAATTCAAATCCTTTTAAGTTTGGCAGTTACTATCACTCGTCTCCTCAGCTCAGAGGCATCATCACTCAAAAGTCTAGAATATTCCTGAGAGCTCCACAAAAGTTTACAAGATCAACCCTTAAGGTATACCTAAATTTATCGGCCTTCAGAAACCGATCTGACACACCCAGCAACTCCAGTTCCCCACGGTGCACTCCAATAAGTCCGCAAGTATAGCAACAACTCTTCTAATTTGGCGCTGTGTTTGTTTCTGAGGTTTATACGGCTGAAAAGTCTTTCTCAGTATGTAGCCGGCTCATTGGGGGAGGGATACTCGTTGTCTCGTGAAGAGAGAGAGAGAGGGAGAGTCTTGTTTGTCGTCTATGCTTGAGCAGTCTTTCTCATGTTACCAGACCTTTCAGAGGAAAAAAAAATAAAAAGACCACAACAAGGGAAAAGCTTGAACAGTCACTTACTGAAGCACTTGGCTCAGACAGAACCAATGAACTCTGATATTTATTTCTCTGTTTATTTGTCTTACTGGAGTAAACAGACCCTCAGAGAGTTGACTAAATGGACCAGAAAAGCTCAGAGGAGTTCAACTCCAACTCTACTTAGAGACGGGATAGTTCTGTTCTGTTACTGTTCTGCGACCGTATGAAATGGACATTAAATGTCACGGCCTCTAAACTCATTCAGCCAACTCTGTGTGTCCTTTGGCTGCATCTTGTCTAAGGACTAAGGTTAAAGTTTATGGTTTCATTTATTTGCTTGCTTTTTGTTTCTTTCTTTGTTTTTCTGTCAGTCTGTTTGTTTATTATATTACAAGTAGAGTGCAGTATTGCTTGTTTTTGGCATGTATAATAGTTTTTTTTTACCATGAGTTTGGTGGATGACTACAAACAGCCCACATTAGCCACATCCGCCATCTGCAGCAGAACGGCTAAGCTGAAAAAGAATCATGGCGAAAACTCATTGTGATGTAGCAATCCAGAGGAAGTGCCCCGCCCGGTTCAGGACAGGATCCCCCTCTGAGGTGTGGCTTGGTGTGGTTGTTATTGGATGTTACAGCTGATGATTCTGCCTGGCACTCTCCAGTTCAGGCTGGCCCAACCACAGCAGTGGTCACACTAATTTAAACATTTATGAAATGATGATTTATGAAAAGAGTGACACTTGCCTAATTATTTATGAAACAGAATTTATTACATGAGTAAAGGTGACGGAAGGCGATTGGCCGATTTGGCTATGTTCTGGTGTTTGTGTTTGACATCAGGAGACCAGCAGACAGACATGAGGAAAGTTTACAGATCAGAACAGAGGAGTGGACTGCCAGTGGCTTAATTAGATTGGCCAAAGATCTCTGATGGCAGAATTGGATTGGCTGAATTTGACTTACAACAGTGTCATTGCCTAGCACTGAATCCCGCCAAAATATCCATTACAACACAGGTCTGGTCCAATGGACATCACTTCTGAGTCTTAACCATGATATACTACACATTTCCTTTTATTTTATTTTTTTCAGGTCAGAATTTGTTTGGTCATCATCATATGCTACTATGCTAGACTATGGTTAGATCTGTAAGGAATGATGAACAGATATCAGCAGAACCAGGAAAGTGCAAAACTACCACAGTCTGGGCAAGACAGATCTTTTGACTGAGACAGAGGAGGGAGGATCAGGGCCTGTTAACTATATCTTATGATCCACTTTCTTCAACTGTCCAAACAGTCATTATGAAATACTTATACAAGCATTCCTTCTGGAAATGCATTTGATCTCAAACTAGACATCCATTAATGTTTAAACACACATGCACATGCACGCGCACACACACACACACACACACACACACACACGCAGACAGACACACCTCCACACCACAGGAGCTGATGTTGTGCTGAGACAGGCTGCTATAAGAGAAAAGAAAAATCAAAAAGAAAGAAAGAAAGAAAGAAAGAAAGAAAGAAAGCAAGCAAGCTAAAATTTTCATTCATTCATTTGCTTCATGCACAACTGTCTACCACTGTCACTTTGGATTTCCACTCTCACAGCCAGTTTGAGTCTTATCGTTCATTTAGTGTGTGACCGGTAAACAAAAAAACAGCACCCAGAGGACAAAAGAAAGAGACAAATTTAGCCAGCAAGGGTTGTTTACTTCCAACTGGCTTGACTTCAACAAAAACCTTTAGTGAAATAAGATCACTTCCTGTAGGAGAATTCTGTCATCTAAACTTTTCAGTTTAGACCGTAGCACTGATATCACTGTCTCTGACAGCGAGTTGTTTTTATGAGTGTGTGGCTCTCTCTGGATGGTATAGGTGTCCATACGCATATGAATATGTTTTTACTAGTGTGTGGCTCTCTCTGGATGGTATAGGTGTCCATACGCATATGAATATGTTTTTACTAGTGTGTGGCTCTCTCTGGATGGTATAAGTGTCCATACGCATATGAATATGTTTTTACTAGTGTGTGGCTCTCTCTGGATGGTATAAGTGTCCATACGCATATGAATATGTTTTTACTAGTGTGTGGCTCTCTCTGGATGGTATACGTGTCCATACGCATATGAATATGTTTTTACTAGTGTGCGGCTCTCTCTGGATGGTATAGGTGTCCATACGCATATGAATATGTTTTTATTAGTGTGTGGCTCTCTCTGGATGGTATAGGTGTCCATACGCATATGAATATGTTTTTACTAGTGTGTGGCTCTCTCTGGATGGTATAGGTGTCCATACGCATATGAATATGTTTTTACTAGTGTGTGGCTCTCTCTGGATGGTATAAGTGTCCATACGCATATGAATATGTTTTTACTAGTGTGTGGCTCTCTCTGGATGGTATACATGTCCATACGCATATGAATATGTTTTTACTAGTGTGTGGCTCTCTCTGGATGGTATAAGTGTCCATACGCATATGAATATGTTTTTACTAGTGTGTGGCTCTCTCTGGATGGTATAAGTGTCCATACGCATATGAATATGTTTTTACTAGTGTGTGGCTCTCTCTGGATGGTATAAGTGTCCATACGCATATGAATATGTTTTTACTAGTGTGTGGCTCTCTCTGGATGGTATACGTGTCCATATAAGTGTCCATAATCATATTTACCAGTTTTACTGCTCTGAAGCTTTTTTTTTTCACCCACATGTTTGGACCTCTGCCCTCAGCCTGTGATAGTCTTTATTACAGTTGTAAATACCATAGTATTGTACAGTCAGTGCCATGTCTTTTTTATACTCTGGTGCTATTGTTTTCATGAGATCATCACTGAAAATCACACTAATGCTTTCCAGTTTTCTGCACGATACTATAGCAACGACACATTTAGACAATAAAAGCTACTAATCAGCCAGTGTTTGAACAAGCTTGTGTTTAAATATAAAGTGTGTGGATAAATCTTTTGTTCAGTCATGTTTTATTTTATTAACTTGTTTATGCTTAACTACCACAGCCAGCAGAACCAAACATCTAAACAAATATGTGTCACGCTGGTGGTGTGGTGCAGGACCCAAGTGCAGAGACACGATGATGAAGGTGACCAAACGGAAGACTTTACTTAAAATGAAGATCAAAATACAAGTGCAAACTAATAACAAAAGCTGATAACAAAAAGGTGCAGCGTAACAGTGTGCTCTAAAACACAAACAACGATAGACAAAGGACAAGGAAAACACTAGGACTTAAATAGAGGGAGAACTAAACAGGGCAACACAGGATTGGTAGAAATTAACGAGGTTAATAATTAGACAAACAGGAACAGGTGAGGGGCGGAGACAGACAGAGAACAGGCGCACAAGGACATGACAAACTAAAAGTCCAAAGTGGAGGTGCAGGTTGTGACAATATGCAACTATTTCAAGGTACAAATCAGCGAATCTTCATTTCAACTTTTCTTTTTTTTTTTTCCCTCCCCTAGCATGTGATTCAGTTAATTCTGTCTTCTCTGATTGCCATGTCATTAACATAAGTCCACAGGAACGGTTTACTCAATGGCCAAGCGACTTTTTTCCCACCTTTTTAAAGAGTGGCTGTTATACAGCTCATACCAGGCATCTGGCAGAGTTTTATTGTCATTTGGTGAAAGCAGCTAACACCTGAGGCTACAGTGATACTCCAAATGGACAGAGAGACTAGAGGATAGGCTGGGCCAGACATAGAGATGTCTGATTCAAACAGTAGGTGCATTGCCATGACGATAAAAAATAAGGAATAAAAATGAGGTGTTCAGCATTAGATTTTGAGCTGAACGCCATTGTTTGTATAATAAATTGTTGCTGTGGGAGGGTTTAAAACCAAAGGAATTGCAACCAGTTGTAGTGAAAAACAGTTTGAAAACTAGAGGTTAGCCCTGCTGATGTAGCAAGAATAAAAAAAAAAAAATAATAATAATAAAGGTGAAGTTTGTCAAAAACAGCAGCTTAGGAAAAGCATATAAATGCAACTTCTGGTTTGTTTTTCACCCTTTGTTTTTTGTTTTTGTTTTTTGATTTTTGTTTTTTTGGGTGGATGGAGATGGATGACTTGAGCGCGCTGAAGCGGAAGTCACTGCGGCATGGGGTAAGCAATGGTTTATAAACTCTCTGGAGTTTGAATGTTTTGTTTTTGTTTTGACTTTTTCTGTTTCTTTCAGGGATTCTTTTCTGGGATATTCGATCTTAATCTTGTATTTTGTGTTTGATGGTTTTGTACCTACTGCACTGCTCCAGTAAGCCTAATCTGGGAGAAGAGAGAACATATTGGACTCTGTCTGTGGCTGATAAAATGCGGTCTCTTTATTCTTTTGGAGGACAAACCTGTTTTGGAATTTAGGAGAAATTTTTAATCAGAAAAGAAGGTAACCCCATGATGAGTCAGTGATATCTGGTTTGTTCAGATATGAACACCTACACACACACACACACAGACACCAACACACACACACACACACACACACACACACACACACATGTGCATGTGCATGCACGCACACACACACATACACACACACACAAACGCACATATACATATACATACACACACATTAACTCATATTCACTAACACATACACACTCACAAACACACAAACACACACGCAGCAAGCATCTTATGCAAATAAGTTGCGGGACAACAACATGTTTTAGCTGGTTAAAAGCAAAAAGTAGAGCAAATTTATTCATCTATTTATTTTTCTTTTTACATTTTTGAACTGTTCATACTCTTAGACTGTTGATTTGTGTCTTGGTCTGAGAACATCCACAACATTTGGTCTGAGACAGTCCACGGTACTTGATAGGTTTCAAATTAAAAAAAAAAAAAAAATAGGGAATCATGAACATGTTTTGAGTGAATAGTTTGACTAACAGTAACAAGGTAAGAAGCCAGGACAAAATGTTGAAAATAATCCTACTGTGAAATGTGTGTTGAGGAGATGTCTGTCTGTGTCTGAGTAGACCACTGAGTGACCTTTGGATTATATGAGATCCTCAGGGAAGGAGCAGAAGAAGAAATGTAGTTCTGGACTTTTTAGTGTGACTTACTGAGATGTGTGTGAGATGTCTTTAACTCCTCCGTATTCTCCTCCTTTTCCCCAACATGTGAGATTCTCTCAAACACATTCCACTCATCAGAACTGAACGTTTTCTTCAAAACCTTATGTCAACAGGATAAAAACCTGTTCTAATTCTGCACCAAGCTCCTCCATGCAGCATGTTGATGACAAACATGTGGGTGGTGTTGTTGGTTCTTTCTAATCACGTGTTCAGTGCAGAACTCCCTTTCCCCCATCCCCCCTTCCCTCACTACCCCAGGGATGACTCATCACCAGGAAGGGAGCCCACCTGTCGTCAACCCGAGCATCTGTAATCGATTTCTGCAGATCTCATCCTGAAAGAGGACTACGTTTCCCATCATGCACTGTGCCCAGAGAGTCAGTCTGAGTGCAGTTAATGGTGATTCCCATCCATCTGTAGTGGTGAAGGGCCTGGCTCGTCCGAACAAATTTACCCATTACTGTGTGCTCACTTACATCGGCTCCCACGGCTCTACCTGCTCCCACTGTTCATCTGCGCTCTCTGTGTAACTGGTCCCAATTCAACTCTTATCAGCTGGTTCCACTTGCCTGCATGCGTTAAGGGAGTGTCTCTCGCTCTCTCTCTCACTCTGTCTCTTTTTGGGTGTGTGTTTGTGCTTGAGAGAGAGAGAGAGAGAGAGAGAGAGAGAGAGAGAGAGAGAGAGAGAGAGAGAGAGAGTGAAGCATGATGGATTGTGACTGGCAGTGAACACAGGAGAGAAGCAGTGTCTGTGAATGGAGTAATTATCCTCCAGAGACTCCTGGCAGTTTGGAATCTAGATTCCCATGCGAGCCAGTGGATTCAGTGGGGTGTGTACACTGTGTGTGTGCGTGTACAGTGTGTGTGTGTGCATGTGTGTATGTATGTGTGTGTGTGTGTGTGTGTGTGTGTGTGTGTGTGTGCGTGTGTGTGTGTGTGTGTGTGTGTGTGTGTGTGTGTGTGTGTGTATATGTGTGTGCGTGTGTGCTTGTGTCTCTGTCTCTGTTCCAGTTTAAAGAGTTCTTTGATATCCAGTTCCCACTGTAGAAAATCTTAGAGTATGTTATTGTGTGTGATACCACCCAAAACACACACACACACACATACACACTATGTGCATCACTGGTAAACTAAATTAAAAGAGACTGTAACACTTTTAAACCTGCTTTGTGTTGTGGTTTGTCTGGATGTTGTTCTTATAGTAGCCACATTTTATGTGACGTACTGGAGAAGCGGTATGTATTAGCCTTCATTTCCCATTACTGCAGTATACTTGCACAAAGAGAGAGTCATTTCTGTTATAGCACAATATACTTACAACAAAAAGTGAGTCATTTCTGTTATAACACAATGTACTCACACCAAAGAGAGAGTCATTTCTGTTATAACACAATATATTTAGACCAAAGAGAGAGTCATTTCTGTTATAACACATCATACTTACACCAAAGAAAGAGTCATTTCTGTTATAACACATTATTACACAGCTTTGTTGAATATTACATTCTGATTGGTCAATTACAGCATTCTAAGGTCTGTTATTTCTGTGTAGCAGACCGCTGCTATGTATAACAAGCTGTTGTCACGGAACTATTTTTTGCAGCGGAAGCAATGAAATCATTTTTAAATTAATATTTTGCGTCAAATTATTATTCTCTTTAGTAAGCAGCTGTGTAATAAGTGGGATAATGTTCAGCAAGTTTAAGTATATGCAAAGTGATAATGTACAGTGAGCCAGTCATTAAAACGGTATAAACCCCTTCAGGGTGATGCAAGACCCCGACGCGAACCTGTATCACCCTGTCGGGGTTTATATTGTTTTAATGACTGGCTCGCTGCACATTATCCCTTGCATATACTTGCACAAAGAGAAAGTCATTTCTGTTATAACGCAATATACTGACACAAAGAAGAAAGTCATTTCTGTTATAGCACAATATACTTAAACCAAAGAGAGCCAATTCGCACAATATACTTAGACGAAAGAGAGAGTCATTTCTGTTATAACACAATATACTTACACAAAGGAGAAAGTCATTTCTGTCATAACAATTTGAAAGCAAACATTCCACGTGTTCCGTTTAGGTGTAAAGGATTTCCTATTCTGATGAGTGATCTAACCATTTAGGAATGACAAAACTGGTTCCTCATTCAGACACAAATGGCTTTGGATGTCTTCAGTGAATGGCATTTTTGTCATACTCACGTGGAATGTGGATCATTTTTGGCGCATGTGAACACAGGAGACAGGTAGCACGATGGGCCTGTGGAAGGAATCTAACTCTGACAGAACACTGACACTGTCACTAACAGAATACAGCAGCAATTCTGGCAAAAGTTTTAAACAACAGTGTACAATTGCTCCCTTTCTGCCTCTCTCTCTCTCTCTCTCTCTCTCTCTCTTCCTCTCTGCATCTCTCTCGACACTTTAGCCGGAGGTTTGCCTTGTTTTCCTGTGGACTACGCTCACTTGTCTGCTAATGTAAATAAAACCCTGGTGTTTGCCCCTCCCCTCTCCACAGGCTCCTGTGCATATGTTAGACTGACACAAAAAGGTCCTCATTAAAAAGTTATGGCATTCTGGGCTACCTCATGAATTAGTAATTAGCACTGTACATCGGGGTACATCAACCTTGCTTCAGACTGTACCATGAGACATGACACAGCTGGTCACAGTACCTTCAGTTCCTTTTGAGGGGACTGTGTGTGTGTGTGTGTGTGTGTGTGTGTGTGTGGGTGTGGGGGTGGGGGGGGGTTGGTATGTGCGTGTGTGAAACACGCACATACACAAAAACATTTATATCTGTTTTATAATGTAAGCATAGCAATGCCACACATGCCTCAGCTGATATTACTCATACAGAGGCTAATATGGGCTAGTCTACCATTAATCTTGTAGTTTATAGAACCTGGAGGGTACGTTATGGATCTGTGTTATGACCCTGGGTCATAAATGTGTATTATTTTGTGTGCTGTTGTTTTTCTCCCCCTGCCTGTGTGTGGTGCTGTTTCCTCCCCTGTCTGTTGTGTTTTCCCGTATGTCTTTCTGTCTCTTTAATGTCTTACTCCGCAGGTGGCGATCGAGGATTGGCCCACGGTTGACGGCGCCAGTTTTAAAAAGACGCGCCACCCAGATGCCGGCGCCTCTCATTTTGTCCTGGCCACTTTGTCCGTGTCCGTTCGTTGTGATTTGATAATTCGTTGTGATTTGTTTCAGAAAGATTCGTTGTATGTGTTTTCGAGCAAGATTCGTTGTATCGTTTGTAAAACTTTATATGTGTGTATGTGATTTTCGTTGTTGTAAAATAGTTGTAAATATTTTCGTGTTAACTGTTCGGGTAGTGGTAGGGGGTGTGAAGCCATTTTTGTTGGATCTTCTTTTCTCCTGTTTTTCGTTAGGGAGTCAGGGAAGGTTTCTGTATTTTCTTTTCTCTTATTTTCGGGAAGTAGGTTATTTAGTTTGTAAAATATAGATTGTTTTGTTTGCTGTTTTGGCCGTGCTCACCCCCGAAGCTTTTTACTACCACTTCTGTAAATAAATCACTTTTTGGATTATAATTCGTGGGCACGGGTCATCACTGGGTACAGGAAAAGGGGGGGGTCACTTTTGTTATGCTCGGTACCCCTAGGCTGGGCGTAACAATCTGTCATAAGTCCTGTGGTACTGTTGGCTCCAAGTGTCCCCAATATGACTTTTACAGCATGGTGTCTGTACTTGCTTACACAACAAACATAATTCAAGTTACAAATGCACACATATACATACACACACAACCTTTATTCTGACCTGTGTAGACTACTCTGAAAACTGCTGACTGTAACATGTTAACACATGTATAAACTCTCATTTCTCTCCCTCTCTCTCTCTCACTCTCTCTGTGAAACACACACACACACACACACACACACACACACACACACACACACACACACACACACACATTGTCACACTCTCACTATTGTTTTGCAGAAGTCTTTTTGCACACTTCTCTGGCATTGAGAGATATGCAGCATTAATACACAAAGATCAAGAAAAACCAACAATCCAATTTCCCACCACATGCTTTCAACAGGCTCCAGGTGCTTGTGGAGGGGACACTGGTCTCTCTGCCCCCCTAGCACCCCTCCCCTCTCCTAACCTGCATATACTTCAGAAACCTGTGGAACTCTATCAAACCCTAATTAACACTCCACCGTCATTTTAATTGGTAGACACGCTCAGGGCAGCACCCCTCTCTTGCGTAGATATCTTCGTCCCTCTCTCTCCCTCTCCCTCCCTCTCTCTCTCTCTCTCTCTTTCCCCCTCTCTCTCTCTCTCTCTCTCTCTCTCTCTCTCTCTCATCTGCTTTTTCCTTCTGCTCCCTGCCTTTTATCTGTTCGCTGTGAAAGCGAATCAGACGGGGACGGGCCAACGGACAAATGGACGAGAAGGAACATGCCCGGGCCTTTGAGTTTTTCTTTCTCTCAGATTGGACTGAACACTGTGCATGCTAATGTCAGGGGGACAGATGTTAAATTATCACATTCACGCAGCTTTTCAGCATCTGGCTCAGTTTGCTGCTCTGAAGGGGATAACACAATAAGGAATTTTCATTCGCTCCCTATTTTCTCGTGAGCCAATCAGGATTAACTGGGTTTTAAGTCCCATTTCCACATTCTGTGCCTGACCGAACACCACCCTCTAGTAGACACTCAAGCCGCCCTGCCGGGCCTATGGGAAAACATATTTTTGGTATCAAAAGCACACCGTGCTGTTTCATTAATTATTGCTGATGTGGATTATTTCACTACTGATTCACTGATTTTCAGTAATAACAAATGTCAATACTTATGATTAATAATTAGACTCCAGTCAGTTTATATGGACAAATCTTTTTGATATGAATGAAAACTTTCTTTTGTAATGATTAAAATCTGCAACAATATTTGATATCATCTAAGAAAAAGAGTTTTAACTGTAAGGAAAGAAATTTAAAAAATGGAAATAATACATTAAACATTAGTGTTTTATACTTATAGAATGAGTATCAAACTGTTCACACAACCTTACATAAAGATAAAACAAAAAAAACATACCTGATAATTAAACAAATCTGTAAAACAAAAATTGTGTGAATTGTATGAGGGTAGCAAGCAGAACTTAGTCTGGCATGCAAGGCAGACTCATTTTGATAAGAACATGATCAAGAATACGGAGAATATTGTCTAATGGATCATTCTAAGTACAGTTAGAATGTGCAGTTATCTGAGGAGTTGAATTACTCTTCACAATGCAGGGTGACCGCACTCATGCTTCTGCAGGTGAGGCACTCGTCTTAATGCATCTCCGAGCAGGAGATGAAAAGAGCCAGGTTCAGTTCTGGAAATGAGACCAACCTTGACTGTATGCACTGGGAAGATGGCTCTTCCGAATTCTTGGCTGTAGAAATCAATAGACAACAAAGCAGAGCCAGAGATGAGTGAACCATAAGAGTCAGCTGTGGGTGAAGAGAATCACAAGATTCACTCTGGGCTCTTCATCAAAAGGGAAGGGTTTGTGTCACACTGTTTGGTAACCTGCAAATCTCCATACAAAACTACAGACAGTGCATGCTTATGTGTTCACCGCTATCTTGGATGGGTTAAACTGCAGAGATCAAATTTCCCCACTGTGTGGATTAATAAAGGAAAAAAACTTAAACTTAAACTTAAACAGAAGTATGTTCTGTTGACTGAATATTTATCCAGGAAAATGGGGTATTGTTTGAAAAGGCTGTGAAGGCTGTTTTGGCATATGGACTGATTGCTAAAAGCTTAAATGCTACAGTTCTCAGTTTAGTGGCCTACACTGTGAAACAGATAGGGTAACTTTAAAACTTTGTTATGTGATAATTTACCAAGTACCTGCAGGACCTATTTAATGGTTACCTTCATAGGGGAGATTTGATGAAACAACCATTTTCCCTACAACCTCAAACCAAAGAAATCAGATTTTCCCTGCCAAGAAAGGAGACCATAAGCTAAGTTAAAGAGCTTTTACCTCCAACTGAAAAACTGCTTAAAAATATGATGAATTTGACTTTGATCCTTAGACATCTTCCCAGACCTCTTAAAATAACTGTGATTCAACCAAAGCTTCATTTAGCTGACTTTTTAAACTGCTAGCCTTTCCCTCATTTCCACAGCAACTGTTATGTTCACTCTGGCAAGACAATACTATTTTTGAGGTATTTAAGGTATTCAGGCTTCAGCCCACACCACAACATGGAGGCTGCTATAGTTAAAGTGTGGAATGTCTGTCCCTTGAATCTAGATGCAGATCTATGTTTGTGAGGTTGGATCAAAGTGAAGTATGTGAAAACATTGTTGGTATAAATGCACAGGCACTCTCATGGTTTACATCCCATCCATCTGTCCACTACCAGCGATTACTGAGTCGTCTGATCACACTCAGATAGAGCACAGCAATCCCCAAGGCTCAGTGCTTGGGCCTCTGCTCTTCTCGTCCTTTACTTGTTGTTCCTTGGTCATATTATTTATAAACACAGTATCAGTTTTTATTGCTTTGTATATGTTAATACAGAAGAAGCTACTGTACTCAGAACAATGGTTGCAAACCTTGAGGTCTTTCTATTGACTCTGATCTGTCATTTGATGCTCGCATTGGAAACACTCCTTTGGTAGCCTTCATCCATTTAAGGAGCCCAGCCAAGCCTGGGAAGCTGCTCTCCCTTTAAAACATAGAAGAAATGTATTCATCCCTTTGTTAGTTCAAGTCTGGCCTATTGCTTTGTTCTCTGAATGCTCTTTAGTGTCTTTAAATAGACCTTAGCTAGTTCAAAATGCAGCTGCAAGAGATTTAACTGGAACTAGAACATTTATATATATATATATATATATATATATATATATATATATATATATATATATATATATATATATGTGTGTGTGTGTGTGTGTGTGTGTGTGTGTGTGTGTGTGTGTGTGTGTATATATACTCCCTTTTCTCTACTCCCAGTTGCCTCTCTGTTAAATTTTGCTTTGATTATAAATTACTGCTCTTTGCTTCTGAAAATCTGAATGGTTCTCCTACCAATTATTTGAGTGATCTCTCGGTTCCGTATAATCCTCCCCGTATGATCCACTCACAGGGCACAGGTTGTCTGACAGTTCCTAGACTTACCAAGGCTACAGCAGGCATTAGATCATTCACTTACAGAACGTACAGATGCTCTTAGTCTCTAACTTTAGACTAAAGACATATTTGTGTCATCAAGCTGACAAGTAAATTTTTTAAAACAATGATATACAGTCTTTCTCCAGTTAACCATGTCACCCAAGGAGCAGTGTTGGACATATTCTGATGAACTGGGCCGTCAATGTTGCCACTTGTCCACATGTGATTGCTCCTATATGTTAGTGTGACACTCTAGGGAGATGTCTTGGAGGACCTGCCCCCAAACCCCCTGGTGATGGTAACTCAAACTTCACAAGTCCATCCCTGACCTTATTCCTGCTGTCACTAATAGCCATCATTGTGTTTGGACTTACAGAACAATAGGCCCACTGAATACTTTATTTCTCCCAGTGTTCTCTGTGTCCTTAACCCCTGTAATAGAGTAACTGCTCTAACTCACACTCTCACAGTCTGGTGCCAGTCAAAGGATGGGGCCCCCTTTGTGAGACTTGGCTCTTCTCAAGGTTTCTTTTTTTATCTCAGCTAAGGAAGTTTTTCTTTGAAGCTCTCCCTTCATGTTTGCTCACCTTGGATTTTGGCCTGAATCCTATAGTGCTGCTTTGTATTCTTCATGTAAATTGTCTATTGCAAAAAGTGGGACACAGAATTGAATTGAACAGAACTGAGTTGCATTGGATTATATTGAACTGAACTGAATTGATTGAAACTGAATTGAACTGAGTTGAACTGAACTAGATTGAACTTAATTGAATTGAACTTAACTGAACTGAAGTGATCTGATCTCATTTGAACTGAACTGAACTGAACTGAATTGGATTAAACTGGACTGGATTGAACTGAATTAACTACACTGAATTGAACTGATTTGAATTGAATTAAATTAAGATGAATTAAATTGAATTGAGTCAAATTGAATTGGATTAGATTGGACTGAATTGAATTGGATTGACTGATCAATATATGGATCCTACATCTTTGCCAGGACACTGTCAAAGCCACAGTGGTCACTGTCTGCTTAAAGGCATTTTAGCTATGAATTAACAGTAAGACCTCTTTTCCACAGCACCAAAACATTCACTGAGCGTCTAAACACAAGCTTTAAATAAATCTATCCATGTCTTGTAGCCTTTACATCGCTCCGTTTTGTGCTATTTCACAGCGCTCTTGAGGCATGCATAAAATATTAAAACAATAATGTAGGAGCCATGAATATATTGCAAAATGTCAATGTTCATGCACATTTATTTTCACTTTATTACAGAACTGTGGAAATAGCCAGATTAAGAGGGAAAACCCAAATAAACTCAAGAAAAAAATACTCATTTTTTAAGTGTGTATTGTTATATGGTAAACATTTCAGTATATTTGAGACAGACATGTTCAAAAACTGGTCAAATGCTGAAATTCCTGTCAATGGCAAATCATCTAATTTGATTTAAATTATTAACCAGAGGGAAGCCTGACAGATAATTGCTGAAAGCTATTTGGCTGATGTCAAGCATGTTTTTAAGATATCAGTTATGAATTGGAATTACTTCTAGAACTTTCTTCAAAAGGTATTGCATGGAAAGTTTCAACTTGATTGATCAAAGAGTTGAGGGGTTGAAGACATGCAGTTATTTCTCACTTATACTCTCACCTATTTGAGAAAATTTTGTGCACTACACCTTTTGAGCATGTATACCAAGTCAGGTTAGTACAAGACAATCTGTTTCTGATTCTGTTCCAGTGAAAAAAAGACACACACAAATCACCAGAGTGGCATGTGGAGGGCATATTATGATTTTTGTTTGTTTGTTTTCTTTTCTTTCCTTTTTCTTTTTCTCTTTTTACTGTAGAGATTTGCTTTTTTCAGCTCATGCCTCTACTATCCAACAGGTTTCCAGTATGCTGGTGTGCTTGGATCCTGAATACAGTACATACAGTGAAGACACTTTATTCCAATCTCTGTCTGACTTCCTGTGTAATTGTAAATACATGGATCTCTACTGAGTAAAATGTGCATACAGATTTGGGAAAGAGAGTGCTTGAGATCTCATGTGAGAGATTGTTCCACTGGGAGCCAATGTTCTGTGAGTGTCATTGCTTTGTCTGAGTGTCTGACAGAGTGAGAGGAAATCAGAGTCATCCAGGAAGCACAATAGCTCCTGTCTCCTGTGAGAATCCCTTCCAAAGCCATCACAAATCCTTCAGTATGAGGGCAAGAGTACCCTTAGCAAACCATCTGAGAGTCAAGTAATGAAAGAAAGAAAAAAAAAGAAAGGAAGAAAAAAAAAAAGAAAAAAGAAAATCACATGCCATATAGACTGTCTGACATAAACATGATATATGGATATGTTTGAAGGAGATGACCAAAAAAAAAAAAAAAAGTAATAATAATAATACTAAAAAAAAACAATAATGGTCAAACTGTCTTGACCCCCATGGGAGAGAAAAAATCCATGCCAACCCAATCTCATTGTGAGTTTTATAAGACAGAGATGAATAAAAATCAATGGTCACCCATCAGTCCTGTCATCTGGCAGTGACAGAAATGCCAGCCAGCCCGGCAGAAGAGCGCCAGAGAAGTCATTTCAGTCGATATCTCAAACTTTGGACTGCCTGATACAGCCTACAAATCATGTAACACCATCTTCATAAGATTTCTTTTTAAGAAACCATGTTTTTGGAGACAAATTTTGTTTTTTGAATCCTGAAAAGACTGGACAGAAACTGGTGAACTGATAAATTTGTGTCATGGTTTTGGAACGAAAATAGCAACTATAAAACTGACCATGGAAAATCAGCTGAGAAAAGCTGATTTCAATTGTAATTGCACTAATTTCATGTTCATTTGTATTGTGCTCCTGAAAAGTTAAAAAACCAAGCATGTCTTTAGTCTCAACCATAGATATGAGAAAAACCCAGCGTATGAGCTTTAATTAGAAAAGTCTATTTTGTCCTGCTAAAATCTTGCAAAGTATATGAAAAAAAGCAAATGAAAGGAATCATTTTTAGATGAACAGTTGATGGCCGGAGCATAAAATTATTAGTTATTTAATATAACGAAAGAGAGTGAATGTTGTATCACGCAAAAAGATCAGAAATGAAAAAGATTTAGTATTAAATTACCACAGTTATATCTTCATACATGGTCTGTATTTCTACCACTACATACTGAACCTCAAGGCATAAAACACACACACACACAAACACACACACACCCTTTATCTTGAAAAAAAAAACGCTATAAAACGGCTACTATGAAAGCTGCTGACTACATCAGCTTAACAGATACATAGAAACGACTCAGATTTCTCTCTCTCTCACACGCACACACACACACACACACACACACACACACACACTCTCGCTCCCTCTCTGTCTGTCTGTCTCTCTCTGAATTGCTATAAGCTTTCAGCAGAAGTGCTGTCATGCAGTACAGGCTGCTGAGGTTACCCAGCAGAACACAAAGGATCCACTCTGAAATGGATCTTATTAGAACAGAGCGGTGTCCATTCTGTGAAATGTGCACGGGCAGACTGAGAGGGCTTATGAAAATGCATCCAGTGCAATATAGCTGAAATCTCTAACCCTTGGACCTGAAAGACGG
>NC_044501.1:25885489-25907989 GCF_902362185.1 Chanos chanos | reverse complement strand
AAAGTCCTATGTGGCAATCAGAATTGCCATTTTTATTTTTTATGAGCATTTGATATGAATTGATTTGAAAAATATAATGTCAATCATGCCCCCCCCCCATATATATATATATATATATATATATATATATATATATATATATATATATATATGTGTGTGTGTGTGTGTGTGTGTGTGTGTGTGTGTGTGTGTGTGGGTGTGTGTGTGTGTATACATAGATATACAGACATTTGCACCATATACAGACTTGTCTCTAAGGTAAAGTGAGAGACCTGTGCGATTGACAAATAGCTGGTCTGCTGACAAGATTTTGCAAACAAGAATGCAAAGATTTTGGCAGAATAATGAAAGGTGGTATAGAAGGCAGAGAGTATGGATTTCACACAGAGTGAAACTACAAAACAATGCAAAATACAAAGACCCAGGGAATGGGGGTGGAGAGAGAGGGAGAGAGAGAAAGTGGGGTGGGGAGGTGAGAGAGAGCGAGAAAGAAAGAGAGGGAGAGAGCAGTCTACAGGGGGCTGGTAGCATGTATGTGGGTCACCACTTTGCATCATCAGCACTTCTCTGAACCTGCCTGAGCGAGAGTGAGAAGGACAGACCTGCATGCCTCTCTCTCTCTCTCTCTCTCTCTCTCTCTCTCTCTCTCTCTCTCTCACTTTCTTTAGAACAAGTGTAGGCCCATCGCACCATCTCACCACTTCAACTCTAAGTTCATTTGCTTTCCCTCTCTCTCTCTTTCAAACACACACACACACATGCACACACACACACTTTAAGAACTTACACCATATCATACACTGTAAAGAACTGACTGCAGAATTTACTGTAAATACCTGGCACAAAAGTTTCCAATAAAGTATTGTAAAATTGCTGTTAATTACTGTAAAAAGGATTACAGTATATTACACGATCCTTTTTACAGGTTTTTGTTGTAAATAAATTACAGCAATTTATTGTTGCTGTTTCTTTTTTTTTTTTTTTTTTGGTTTGTTTACAGAAAAACGACAATTATCTTGTATTATATTCAAATTACAGAAGTTACCTGGCAACTCGAGTTGCCAGTAAATAGTCGCTAGTACTTCACAATACAATATGTTGTTTTAGAATGTTTTTACAGTTCATTTGTTTTTTAAATTAGCTCATCTCACTCATTTTCTTCGCTGCTTCCTAATTAGGGTTGCAGGGGGTGCTGGAGCCTATCTCAGCATTTATTGGCTGAAAGGTGGGGAAACACCCTAGACAGGTCACCAATCCATCACAGGTACACAGGACACACACACACATAGGGGCAATTTAGCATCTCCAATTCACCTAACTCACATGACTTTGGACTGTGGAAGGAGACCAGAGCTCTGGAGGAAACCCACACAGACCCACGGCCGTCTTGCTGTGAGGCAGTAGCGCTACCCGCTGTGTTACCGCTCTGCGTTGTGTTTACCACTGGGCTTGAACCGGTGACCCTCGGGATGGGAGGTGGGCGTGCAAGGAGGCTAAAACCCATGGGCACTAGCGTCAGTCGCTAGTACACCTCTTAAGGTGTCGGGGGAGTGCGGTATACCCACTGCGCAGCACTCTACTCGCTCGTTACCGTCACAACTGCACCAGTGTGCCATCCCTTTTGCCACCCCTTTTACTGTCCCTCACTGAGGTGGTCTGGTATCTGCTTCATGCCTGACGTTACAACACATAGACATTAGTTTAAGTCTACTACGCTCAGTTATCACAGGGAAATGTGAAATGGGTTAGCTAACCATGTGGAGTTGCATTGTTACATTATATGCACTGTACTTTTACTTTTGATTTACTATTAAACTGCCTCACCTGGGATTGCTTGTTCAAAATATTCTCTGATAATGCTCTCGCTAACTTTATTTGGGGGTGTGCAAACCAGTCTGATACAGGGTCCACTTAGATTATGTTAACTAACAGGCTGAATCAGATCTTAATTTTGTAGGCTATTTATGTTCAATTTACGTATTATGGATGAATGGGTGGAAACCGCTGTTGCTCCTCTGCTTCCATCATTAAATGCTCCCATGTCAAGCTCCACTTTCAAACCACCTTGTGCAACGCAATCCGATATCAACAGCATTTAACTGTAATACGCATCATCTACAGTCAGAACACAACTTGCCTGTAATTTTACGATATGTTACTGTGTAAAATGCTGTCAGCTACTGTAATTATTTTGGACCCATGATGCATTGCAATATACAGTTAAACTTTGTAAAATGACAGAACTGTAAAATTACTGTACTGTAAAATTTTACTGTAGAAGTCACAGCAATTTGTTACAGTGTACCTTATTAGGCACAGTTACAGTGATGGTGAAAAATTAAAGATATTTTGAGTAGTACCTGGACTGGAGACCATAAAACCACTAAATTGCATGTCTTATATGTAGATAAATGCTATACTCACAATGCCACAGATTGCCTCTAATTTCCTCACAGGAAAAATAAGTCATTTTTATGTCCTCCCTCTCTCTCTTTCTTTCTCTCTCTCTCTCTATGTTTGACCATCATTACTGCTGAGAATGGCCACAGCCAAAGATTGTGTTAGCTTTAGAAAATGTTATGATTGAATGTAAAAGGAAAGTGTTGGGAAAAAAAAAAAAGCCCCATTAGAGAACAGAGGGAAAGAGTGGCAGCACGGAGCCTGGGGCAGCTGCTATGGGAAGAAGTTATTTGGAGATTGGCCAAATGAAACTGATAGTCAGCAGTTTGTGTGTTGGAGCAAAAGGATGAAAGTGACTTTGATAATCTAATTCCTCCAGATAGACTTGAGCAGCAAAAAGAAGAGAGAGAGGGATATCTCCAAATGGAAGACACCATCACGCCGCTGCGGAGTTCCCCCAAGCCCTTTCCGATGGTATTTCTCTGCTACTTTTGGCAAAGTCATTTGCATTTTATTCATTAGAAACTCAGACATGCCGCCCTGTGAGGATATCGTTATGGAGTCGCACCACGGGTTTTACCCCCATCTTTGTCCTCTCCCAATCTCTCCCTTTTCTCTCTCTCTCTCTCTCTTTCTATTTCTCCCTCTATTTCTGTCTGCCTCTCCCTCTGTTTCTGTCTCTATCTCTGTTGCTCCCTCTATCTGCCTCTGTCTCTCTCAGTCATTTCCATTTGTGTTTCAGCTTGTTTGTTATAGGTAACAGTGCTTTCTGTCTTATTGCGTAGCTTTTTTGGGCTGTTTTTTTCTGACTATTTAACGGGCTTTAAACCTGGGGTCAAATACTTTTTAAAGTAAGACTTTGGATTAACAATGGTATTCATACACCCATAATTTCTCTTTTTCTTAAAAATCTTGGTCTCTTGGCCACAAACCCATATAGACTGTGTGAGTGAAATCCCCAGAGCTGACTTCACTTACCTCACAGTCAAACTTTTGTTTCGCATTGCCTGGTTTCAGCCAGTATTTTTAGGCCTTCACTGTCCATAGAGTGGAGCCAAGAGGAAGACATGAGGGAGGATTATTCAAACATTGCAGGAAAGAACAGAAATTACGACCTGATGGTTAGAAAAGAGCTGACCCTGTGGATACCAGCCTTCATCCCATAACTCTTTCTTTCTCCATGTCACTATCCCTCCACTTCCCTCACTCCACCTTATGAGTCTGTAGGCCCGTGCATGAGGCCTGGGGCTAAAGTAGGTCCATCAGCCCTGTAGAGGGAAGTGAGAAGTGGGCCAGTGTCCATCACATTAATGGCTGTTTGGATGACAGTGGTGCAGGGGGTCAGGTCTCCATGGTAACCTGGGGGCTAAAACTCGGTGGCCGGTGATGGACGGGGCGTGCAGCGTTGAACGAGTGACACAAGCGCAATGTTAACACCTCTCTCGAGACCTGTCATCACTCTTTCCTGACTGGCAGCCAGTAAGGGAGAACAGTGGTATCTGAGCCTGTCAGGAGAATAACACCCACCCCTAACACCCCCCCCCCCCCCCCAACACCCCCCACTCCACACGACCACCACCAACCACTGACTATGTGTGGACATGTTAGCAATATAGTCCACATTTACATCACTAATCTCTCTCTCTCTCACACACACACACACGCGCGCGTATGAGATTGATGTATGATGTTCATATGATTACATTATTATACGGATAACGCGTCTAAAATTCAAAACTAATGTGAAACTACTTCATGAGACTTCACATAACAAACTTACAGAGTCAAAAGTGTACTGTACAAATACAGACACACACACACGCGCACACACGACCCCACATGCAGACAGCCACACACACACACACACACACACACACACACACACACACACAAGGTTTTTCTGTGAAGTATTGTAATGTGCTGTTGATTAGATTATATGGAAGGACAGCTGATGCGATGGCTCCTTTGCTGTTATGATGTGTTTCATGTTATGATGTGTTTCATCTCTCCCAGGACCTCTGCTCCGACGGCTGAATTTACAGAGTTTGGAAAATGGAGCCTGTTTTTTTCTGTTGTATCTGACACAGAAAGAACATTTACACAGCCACGTGAACAGCAAAATGCCACCCGGAATCAGATATCGTCAGATCTGTTTTATGTCATGTTCCCATACGCTGTTAAATCCAATCCAGATCAGAGAGGAAGCCAGCGTAGGCAAAGCTCCAGGGCTGTTACTGTAACAAGGTCAAATCCAGGACTGCGGCCGAGATCCGGTTTAAATGGTCACGGATACCATGTCAATGAAAATGGAAATGCCTGCAGGTCTGTCAGATTTGGGCAGGGCGTTCCTGAACCCTGAAGAGACCCCCAGGAAACAATGCTCTCTCCCGATCTCTCCCTCTCTCTCCCTCTCTCTCTCTCTCTCTCCCTCTCTCTCTCCCTCTCTCTGTCTCTCTCTCCCTCTCTCTCTCTCTCTCTCTCTCTCTCTCTCTCTCAGTTCTGTCGGTAGAGGATGACATGAATGCCGGGGCCGCAAGCACGCATGGCTAACGATGATTAACGGGTCACTTCAGATCAGAGAAGGATGGGATCTGAGTGGCAGCCCTGTGGGGTTAACATGGCCCAAGACATTGCCTGCTCCTGGCTTCTGATTGGCTGCTGCCCTCGGCAACGCTATAGCGCCAAAGCTTGGAAATGTTCCATGGGTATCATGCTGATTAAGAGGGTGGAGCCAGGGAAGAAAAGTGGGCATATGTTTGAGTATACCGCGGGTGAGTTGTAGTGTAAATTCTATGGTGAGGAGGGAGTTTGTGGTTTGGTTTAGTAGTGTTGATATAAAATCATTGCTTCCCTTCATGTGAAACCACCCTCATTTTCACTCATTATTTAAAACAGATTCTAGCATCACAACTCATGCTTCCCCATCATGTTCTATTAACCAAATTATGTCTTTGACTCAGCACGGTGGACTCAGGAGGTACCACTGCCCTTTTTCTTTTCTTCTCTCTTCTTCTTCTTCTTCTTCTTCTTCTTCTTCTTCTTCTTCTTCTTCTTTTTTAACTGTCATGTTTCCATATCGTAACATTCAGCCATATTTCATTTCAGTTTGAGAATGATATGCATTTCAAATTAGCATAATTCTCTAGAACTCCCATTATTGAATGAGGAAAGGAAAAAAAAAAATATTGTTTTTATGTAAAATTCATGAGCACCTCATATAAATGCAAATACGTTCACTTGACGAATCCCAACGTAATTCGTCGATTATTAATGCATTATTCAGGATGAAAATGGCTCTTAATTATTCAGTAATTATTAAAACTTTAATCCTGAACTGACTGGAATGTTTTTGCCGTTTGCCCCGGGAAAATTCTCATCGGATGTTTGACCACTGCAAAGAGACATATTACATTACAAACCGTGCTGCCTCTTGCCAAGAGTAATCTGTGACTAGCAGAACAGGATTTAGGAATGGTCCATGTCCACTCAGGACATGCTGTAATCCAATACCCTTTGTAAAGGTGGACCATCCATCACTCTAAGCAAATTGGACCCTCTAGACTAAATTTGCATTATTTAAATTTAGTACTTTCTTTCACACCACAAAAAAGTCTTTTTTTTTTTTTTTGTACAGCTTCTTGTAGATACATGAATTGTACCAGTGGACCATTGTGTTACAGTATGAGAGAAATGAACCTAAGAATGGAAAACTAAAAACAAACACTTTGTATTTTAATTAGTTGTCAGTTTTTCACTTGTTTCACACATGCTACAGCTTTCTGTGGGTTGGGAAAAATGCATCATTAAATGTCTGTGACTAAACTGAATGTCATGTAAATCAAGGACTAATCAGTAATTGATCAAAACAATCATAATAATCCCGTTTCTAATTTGTATCCACAAGATAATAATATGTTTTCTCACACTGTATGAATTTGACTTTTCATTTGCAGCACCTTCATATTAGCAAATTAACATTGTCAGAGCACTCTTTGTGTTCTTTTTTTTTTTTTTTTTTTTTTTTTTAGCTCATGGTGTGTGTGTGCTTGCATGCGTGCATGTGCCTGTGTGTGTTTGTGTATGGGGGGTGGGGGGTGGGGTGGTGTGTGTTCACCCACACATACAGTATATTTTCTCTTCCACAGCCAGTGAGTTCCAGAATGTCTTGTCCTCTGTCATTGCTCCTGACACAAAGACTGATATTGTTGTTTGACCAGTATGACTTGACACCACCCCTCTCTCTCTCTCTCGCTCTCTCTCTCTCTCTCTCTCTCTCTCTCTCCTTCTCTGTCTCCCTCTCTGTCCAGTGTTTCAGTGTGTTTTATCAGGCAGATATCTCAGAAGCAGGAGGCAAGCTCGTCAGTTCCCAGGGGTCCAGCGTTACGTAACACCAGTGGTCTCTATAATGATTCGTCAACAGCAGAAAAATAGAATTCTAATGTATTCCAGTCACCCCTCTCTCTCTCTAACCCATCTCACTCCCATGCTCCCTACATCTATCTCTCCCTCTGTCATCCATCTCTCCATGCAGAGAGGAGCAGTGGGCTGTCAGGGGAGTGACAGCTTTGGGAGAGAAGGGTGTATTTTGACAACCTCATTCTGCTCTGGGCATCTGTACTGCTAGAAAAGAAAGATGAATTTTAATGGAGGGTTGGATTGCATAGGCAAACAATGAAGCCAAATGTCAATGCTGACCAGTTTAGTGTATATGCTTCTAGCCGTCCATTCTCCTCTCAGGTTTTATGACGATACAAGATTAATACATCAGAAATGTTCCTCTGTACACCACACTGATGCTGAAGATGCAGTAAACTTCACTCCCCACACTTTGAGCAGAGAAGCTCCAGTGAGAAGAGAGAGAGAGAAGAAAAGACGGAGAGGAAAGAAAAAAATCCGCTTGTGACTTTGGTGAGAACAACAGTGTGTCGCCGTTAAGCCGGCAGCCCCACTGATACACTCGGCATCCTGGGAAATTAAAGCCTGACAAACAGATGAGATGTCACTGCGTGGAAAACGCTATTTTTCATTTTAGCTGCCGCTAATCTCCACAGGGGAATGCAATCTTTAAGGAGGAAAGGAAGAGCAGAAGAGAGGGAAGCGAGGTTGTAGCTTTCTCCGCAGAGAGAGGAGACGTCATCTGTTTTCAGTCTGCCATTGGCTAATGGTTTAAAATTTCATAGATGACACACAACATTGATGTATGTGTCCGAGAGTGTTTGTGTGTGTGTGTGTGTGCGTGTGTGTGCGAGAGCGTGTGTGAGTGTTTCAGTCGAATCTGGATGAGGAAGGATGAGTATGTACATTATCTCAAAGTCTGATGGACTGTGTGTGTGTGTGTGTGTGTGTCTGAGCTGCTCTGGTGTCACTGCACTGTCTCTGGGTTTTGAGGGTTATTAGTCCAGCCTGGAGTTTGGGGTCATGGTTGCGTGATAAAATGGAGCTGTATTCTGACCCCAGAGAACTGCTACATATTGATTTTGTTCCCTACTCTCTCCTTTATATATCTGTGGACGCTAATAGAGACATTCCCTTGACAAAAAGCACTGAGTAAATACAAGAGCAACGGGGCATGCCAGCCAAGAAACCATTTAGCAGAAAAACCAAATCAAACTCCTCACCATAATGGCACCTGAGATGAGGACACAAGCTCAGCTAGGACAAGGATAAACAGAGTGTAATGTGGTTAACTCTTATGGCTAAAGCGTATCGCTACACCAGATGACCACAACACAAAGGTATACATACGCACCAAAAGACACAAACACACAAACACACACACACACACACACACACACACACACACACAGATAAAGTGTGATGTTGCCAACTCTTAGAGCTAAACCACCAGATGACCATAAAACACAGGCACTGGGGGCAACATGAGTCACTGTGACAACAATCAGGCCATCACTTCACGCATCTAAAGGACACATATGGTAAACATGATTAGTGCCTCTTGTCATCTTTCCAGATTACATCCTGTTTACCAGACGTGTGTAAATTTATGCTAATTGCAGTACCATTGTAATAACAACTGTAATATCAGCGTGTATGTGTGTGTGTGTATGAATACATACTCATTGTAATATCAGTGTAATATTACTGTTATATCAGAGTGTGTGTGTGTGTGTGTGTGTGTGTGTGTGAATACATACTCATTGGAAAATCAGTGTAATATTACTATAATATCAATGTGTGTGTGTGTGTGTGTGTGTGTGTGTATGAATACATGCTCATTGTAATATCAGTGTAATATTACTGTTATATCAGTGTGTGTGTGTGTGTGTGAATACATACTCATTGGAAAATCAGTGTAATATTACTATAAGATCAGTGTGTGTGTGTTGTTTTTACAGATGCGTTAGGGTGCGTTAGGGTTTCTGTAGTAATGTGTGAAATAAAGAATGAAATAAACAGGCAGATTGTTTCCTTTTTGCTGTTTTGTCGCACAGGTCAGAACCCTCTCCATAAAACACCCAGTGTGACACGTTAGGCTGTTTATATTGTAATGGTAGGGGGCAGAACATGTAGAACACCTATAGGAGATGGATGGATAGACAGATAGATGGATGGATGAATAAATAAGTCCTTCGTTTCCTGGTCTGCTTCCTTTGTTTCAGCTACAGAGGAGAGCAGAGCACGGAGAAGCCATTCATCAGTCTGGAGACAATATCCATCTGCCACCTGGGCATGCTCCCCCAACAACAGGCCCCGCTTCTGCCTAGCTCTGTATGTGTGTGGTCCAACTGTGTGTGAGTGTGTGTGTGTGTGTGTGTGTGGGTGTGTGTTGCTGAGTTGTCAGTGGACTGTTTTCAAAGCCTCTGCCCTCTGTTTTGAGTTTGTAGATGTACTCTGTTGTGTTTTTTACTGTTTCAGGCTTGGGGCCTCTTCTTTATTCGTTAAAAACAAATTACTACAGATTAGTGCATGGCTGATGGTACTTCTTAAAATATTAGTCTATTTTAAAATCAGTTTAAATTAAACAGCAAATATAGGAACCTTCAAAAATATTTCTCAGCCCTGATCTAATGTACAGGCAGAGATGAAAAAAAAGAAAAATAAAATCTCTCAAACAAGAACCATTCCTCTCTCTCTCTCTCTCTCTCTCTCTCTCTCTCTCTCTGTCTCTCTCTCTTTGTTTCTCTCTCTCTGGTTCTCTCTCTCTCTGCATCTCTCTCTCTCTCTCTCTCTCTGTTTCTCTCTCTCACGCACAGAAATACACATAAACACCCACACACACATAACCTCATATGCTCATATGCTCATATGCTCTCGCTCTCTCTCTCTCTCTCTCTCTCTCTCTCTCTCACACTCTCTCTCTCTCTGCATCTCTTTCTCTGTGCTTCTCTCTCTCTCTCTCTCTCTCTCTCTCTGCTTCTCTCTCTCTGTGCTTCTCTCTCTCTCTCTCTCTCTCTGCCTGCTCTGGGAGATTCTATAATCAGGCTGTTAAAGGATGTGCGGCCCTGAAGCAGACTAAACCTGTTCCTTCAAACACATCACACAATCAGAATAAAGTTCTTTTATTTTATCTACCTTTTCACACATGCAAACATTTTTATCCAAATATTTAAATTTTTGACTCATGAGCTGTTTTCATAAATCATACATTCACTTTTAAAACCAATGTGAGCTGAACAGATGATTAAAAAAAAAAAAAAATCACACCTATATAACGACAGCTTTTCTTCTTCTTTCATCTGGTTTTAATGCAGATTCAAAGTCCCAAAGATACAGGCTTTCCTGGGTCATGTTTTATGCATCATTAAATTAGCATAGCTCCTGTTGAAGTCTTGTGGTTAATGTTGTGTGGCGGGGGAGGTGCTATGTTTGAGGGCGGGGTTTGAAGGAGGTTGATGTGGGCTGATAGGATGAACCATCTATCTTTTCTGTAGTAGACCGAAACTTGAGGATGGGCATTTCATGTCAAAACCATCCCTGCTTGCATTTCAAACAAACACACACACACACACACGTACACACGCGCACACACACACACACACACACACACACACCAACCTAAACTGCATCATCTAATAACCAAACATTCTCTCACTTTAAGCTTGTTTTGGTCAGAAGCATTTGAATGTCAAAAGCTCTCTCTCTCTCTCTGTCTCTGTGTATTTTTTTTTTTTTTTTGCTGATTAATTAAAGAAAGCTTACCATAGCCGCATGCTGAGGCATGAACCGGGTGACAACACCCTGGTGTTGTAAAATGAATTCTTTGGCTAATGTGGAGCGCGTGCGTGAGAAAAGGCTGAACTAAACCTGGAGAGCTCATTAATCTTCTAACAGTCTCTCCTGGGCTGGCTGAAGTGGCTCTGCATTCCAATATATCCCTGTTCCCTCTTATAACCCACACACAACCCCGCCAGGAGCCCTGCCCGAATGGCTCCGTACAGCTCCACTGCTCCTCTACACACACCACTAGAGTCCTGTGCGTGGTCACAGACACACCTAGACACCCGGGAGGGGGAGGGGGGGGCAGAGAGAGAGAGAGAGAGAGAGAGAGAGAGTGCTTTCTACACTATCACCCTCCCCCACCCCCCCCAAAAAAACCCAAAACAAATTACTGATATGAGGGTTATCACAGATACAGAAATTACAAAACTGCTTGGGCCTAAAATGACAATACATTACGCCAACCTATCTGACCCCCGTGACTGATGACAAACCGAGAAAAAAATGGGAAAATGTACAGACTCAGTGAGCACAGACCTGGTGATGGAGAGACAGACAGACCTGCCCATAGACAGATACAGACAGACTTGGTACCCAGAGAGGACAGGCTGTGTACTTACCACCACTAGAAAGTACAGGAGACAGAGCTGCATTTCCTTACAGAGTGCAATAAGTCTGAACAAATTATAAATGAAAACTTTAAAATGATTGTCCTCTTCCCTGAGTTGCTGAGTTCAAATAAAGAACATCTTCCCTATATTTCACCAGAGAAAGAGGAATGTTTCCAAATGAATATGGATACATATCGATATATAAATAATACTGCGAAATATGTATCTGTCTGCCATGACCTGAGAGAAAAGCAGTGAAGCCTTTAGGTTCCCTGCTGCCCAAAATCTCATTAGACACACACTCACACACACACACACACACAAAACGCACTGGATTTAAATTGAATTGAAACTGAGAGAGAGACAGAGAGAGAGAGAGAGAGAGAGAGAGAGAGAGAGAGAGAGAGAGAGAAATACACCACTTTACAATAAGACTACCCTTATGAAGTGTTTGTCATTGGTTTCAAATTAGTTTAGTAATTAGGTTGTGAATACTTTATAAATCATTAATAAGATGTTATAAAATGTTAGATAACAGGCGCAACAGTCACCTGTTGCTTGCCAAATAGTGATCCCATATTTATCTGAACTGTTAAGCTTCTGATCTCATTGGTTACTTAGGTTACTTTGTCTTCTCCATCAGCCAGCATGTGTACCTGTCAGCCCCATCAGATATTTGTTAATAAGTTACTAGCATTTAGCCACCATTAGCATATTTTATAGTAAAAAAGTTTCATTTGGCATATCAAATTATTGCATATCAAATTTTCTCATCAAATTACCAGATTCATATGCTAGGGCTTTGGTAATATTGTTTACCGTTACATTTTCAGCATGCTATCTGCAGCCGTTCTCATTATTATTATGGGTCTTGGTATGACATATGCTATCGTATTAAAGTGACGAATTGCAATGCATGTTGAAGGGTAGATCGGTGCAGCTTCCCAGCATGCCTTGGGGCGATGGACTGTTGTTTAACCTCAGTTCACCATTGTTCAGTTTATGTTCCCCATTGTGGCTAATAGAAGTATGTGTATCATCATGTAGTCTTTGTGTTGTTTTGTTAATTCTTGTGATAGTTTAATGTTATCTGTGTACCGTAAATGTAATTCTCTACATGAATAATTTACTTCCCTCCTACCATGTCAGTATGTTACTTCCTGGATTGCACTGTTGCAAAGTAAAAAGAAGTGTCATTACTATAGAGAAAGCCCCGCACTTCATTAATAAATGCCGATGTGTTTTACACTTTACAATAAGGCTCTCTTTTGGCAGTTATAAATGGTAATAACTCATTAGTAAAGGGTGACGTGTTTATAGTTTACAATATGGCTCTCTTTCAGCAGTTATAAATGTTAGTGACTAATAAATAAATGGTTATAGAAATGAGATGAAGCTGACAGTTTAACATGCTGACTGATAAAGGGACAACATAAAGTAAGCTAAGCAACTAGCAAGATCTGAGATTTAACAGAACAGATCGATGAAAAGTGCAGCAGTAACTTGAGCTTGCCAAATAGTGAGCCCACATGGATGTATGAAAACTGTTTTATAACTTGTGTATATTTGTTTATTAATGATTTATAAAGTGTTTACAACCTAATTAATAACCTAGTTGTAAGCCATTTATTAATCCTTTATAAGGGTAGTCTTATTGAAAAAGTGGTACCGCATAATCATAGAAAGAAACACAACTTAAGCAGGAAAATCAACATTAAAATAAACAAACACTGTGGTATTAGAAAAAGAATGATTGTGGGTTCTTTTTAAAGTTCTACAGATGTCCTGTCAGTGCCAGATTTGTTTCAACAGTCCCAGAGTCCAGAGCAAAAAAGAAAGGCAAGGAGAGAGCACCGCCCCTCTTTTACCATCAGTGTAGTCTAGTGAAATGTCTGTGCTGTGGGCCTGCCTGAGCATTGACACAGAGAAACAACAGAGTGAGGTTATATTGTTTTCAGCTAAGGCCATACCATTAAAAATGTCATATTATGTGCAGACTGGACTGTTATCCCACATCACAGAGCTTGGCCTTTAACTGCAAGACTAAAACATACTCTTACATGACTACTACTATTACTGCTACTATTACTGCTACTACTACTGATAAAAATAATAGTAATAATAATTTCAAGCCATCCCAGTAATCATCAGAGCCCTTGGTAGCCATACCCCAGAACTGAACAAACACTTAAGATGTGTGTCTGAATCACAAAAGGCAGGAACCCCAATGCTGCTTGGAAGTGGAGACATCCTTTACAAGATCCTGGATCTCCCAGAGGACTGGCAAGTACTCCAAGGTCAAGAAGAACATCAACCGACCAAAGCACAGGATTTTACTTTAGGACCTGAGGTAAATCTGACATCAGTTGGGGCCAAGCATGAAAAAAGGGGACATGCCTCTGGCACACCCTTTTTGTAAGCCAAAGTGAAACCTTGTGAGCTTTTCGGGAGGGGGCACCAGTTTCACAATGGATGCCACATCTGATTACATTGGGGTGTTCCTTCTCATATAAAAGACACCCTTTTGACAAGGATGCAGAGCACAGTGGATTAGTAGTCCTTCACCTTAACTGCTCAACCACCTCCTCTCGCTAAGGTGCTTCCCTCTTGGCATTAGGAACTGCTAGAAATTACATTGCTTTCACAAGAGCCCTCGCCTTCACACTCACTGACGCATGCAAAAAATGCCATCAAATCCATCAGAACTTACCATCCGTCAACTGCCCTGCAGCTGTGACCGCATAGTGGTTAGAGCTCTGTGTTGTGGCCACAGCAACCCTGGTTTGAATTCGGGTCATGGCAGCTACGTGCCTTTTATTTAGGGAGGTCAGGATATGTCATGCTTTTGCATTGACGCTTTGTAGCACTCCTGGAGGGGTACCAATTGCACAATGGATGTCACATCTGATTACAGCTTGGGAGCGTCTATGTTTGACTTCCTGCCAGAGTATAACCCCTGTAAAGAAAGTGCCACTGCATACCTTTTAAGCCAAGCGTTCTTGATAAGGACTGGATGTGAACTCAAGTTCTTAGGACACTGATGGTGAGGGAAAAGCGCAGATGAAAACCAAGGACACTCCAACCCCGGTGGCCTAATGGATAAGGCACAGGCCTTAGCCAGGGATTATGAGTTCAATTTCAAGGGTCCCATCTGCAGCTTCAACACTTCAGCTGAGTTGGAGATCTGAGAAGAAAAACACCATTCTGCTCTAGTGCTCAAAGAGTTTTCTGGTTTCAAATCATGTATGAAAGGAAAACACATTGGAACCCACACCAGCAATCTATGCTTCATATACCATTTACTTTGGCCAACAAGACTTAACCCGAACCCAAAACCTAGCCATAAGCCATTAGGCCTAGCCCTGACCTTAATCCTAGCCCTAATTCTAACCCTAGCCTTAACTCTAGTCCCAACTTTAAGCAAGTGTTAAGGCTAGGGTTAGGGCAAGGCTTAGATGTAGGATTATAGTTAAGTCCAGAATTAGGGGTTCCATTTGTTTTGGGTCTAGTCCAAATTTGAACCAGGGTTGCTGTGGCCATGACACACAGTACTAACCATTGTAATTTAAGGGCTTGGGGTCAGGTGAGGGACGGTCAGAGCTATGCCAGCTTCGTCAATGTTCACTGATTCGATACCACCGGCCCTGAATCCTGACACCTGGAGGCATAGGAGCTGCTCACACTAACTGAGGAAGACTGGCCTTTCCTGCGGCCCGATTTAGCACCAGGGCCTTTAGACCCAGATCTCCAGGCCCCCAGAAGCTAACCACACTTACCTAGTACGAGTGCAGCTTCCTGGCGAGAGATCCACTACTGGAGTCCTTTTGGCACCACTGATGGAGCCATGATGAAAAAAGAACTACAACACTAATAATAATAATAATAATAACAATAATAATAATGATAATAATAACACTTAAAAGGTAAATAGCCCTAAAAGAGTTTACAACAGGCGTCACATTTATCATTAAAAGGACGAGAGAAAATTATATACAATGATAAATCTCTATTAGGTTTGCATATAACTCATCTAATTTATAGCAAGCTCTTCTCCTTCTAAAATGAAATTATGAATTTATGATTCAGTTCACTCTATCCTCTGTCCATCACAATAAATAGGCAATTACACTGAATGTCTGTCCATTTCATGACCCAGACAAGCAGGTCAGCTCTCAGCATTGGGCGCAGAGATTCATTCTGCTGGGCTGTGTTCATAGTGTGCGCAATGGTTGAGTTCATCGGTTGCTTCGTGCAATGTCTCATCATAAAGGACAATAAAGATATTTAAAACAAGTCATTAAATGGTTCGTACAAGTTTTGAATCTGAATAGTCTGTTTCACAACATTCTGAAGGGGAGTTGTGCTCAGTGTTGACTGGGCATGTGACTGTGTGTGCTCAGAGAAACACTCTGAATATGAAGAAACTAGGATGGTGCATTCTGAATGACAACGTCTCAAGAAGTCGATTATGTGTCCATTGCTTCATGTGGATCGAAAAGTTTCATTTCGTTAAGAGAGCTCGGGAGAGTTGACTAAGCCACTGAAAGGGGTGCAGGGGTAATATTCAGAGATAATGCTGTCTTCCCTCTTTCTCCCTCTCTCTCTCGCTCTATCTCTCTCTCTCTTTCTCCTTGCAAATTTAGCCCATTACTGTACCGGGAACTGTGTAGAGCAGCAGATGAGAGTCTCAGCTGTAAGAAAAAAGGAGGTAACGTGTCTCCATAATTATGCAGTATCAGAGCGGTGTCTCTCTGAGCCAAATTGGAGAAGATGGTTGTGAGAAATGTTCTCCACTTATTTTCCCTAATTGCCTTTAAGGGTGTACATTGAATCGTGGAAACTGGGGGAAAATGTGTGTTATGATTTTGTAGAACTAAGTGCATTAGTTGCATTTTTTTTGTTTTAATAATTAATTTAAAGATTGAAAATTCTACACCCTTTCTAAGCCTTTTTAAGCAGTGGACAAGCAGCATACTCTGTGGTGAAATGTTCTTGGCAAGCACATGCAAAATCACAGACTAATCAGTACCTGATATTTAGGCAAATTACCATGGCAACCATGGCCATGACTTTTAAAGGAAAAACATCTTAGTGCCTTTTGGCCAGGCCAAGCAAACAGACTCACCTCTCCTAGATCTTAATATTACACAGTAATCCAGGTTTTTCTTGGCTCTGACCACCAGCCCTGCCGTTACAACTCTCCTGTGACATTAGCATATTAGATCTTTAAATGCCCAAGATGTTTATTTCTGTTGGCGGTAAGCCTTAATACCATCAGTATGGCTTCTACATGTTGGATTTTATTTTCCAACTGTTTATATAAAGCACATGCAATTAATCACACATCTAATGACATATATGCAATTTTAGAGCTGTGAACATACTAAACATGCTAGATTTCAGTCAGGGCCTGTTCTAAGCATTAGGTCATAACTGCATGTGTGTAAATAAAAACGTCCTGTTACACAGGGTGTTTTTCCTTAAAGTACCGAGGAGTCCTGCTGGGGATGACTGACAGGAGAATAAAACCCGCATAGATGACTCAGACGTTTGAGTTTAAAATCCTGAGAGAGAGAGAGAGAGAGAGAGAGAAAGAGAAAGAGAGAGAGAGAGAGAGAGAGAGAGAGAGAGAGAGCCCCTGTTTACACCTTACATTAAGATCCGATTTTGGTGATCTGATCACAAGTGGACAGCTCAAAAGTACAGGTGTAAACGCATCCAATGCGCATTGAAGTCGCATCGAGATCCGATCACACAGACCGCATTCGGAGGTGATCTGGACCGCATGTGACCACATTCTTATAGCAGTGTCAACGCGAATGCAAACTCGACCACATTGAATGACCACCTACTCAACTGAGCTTACGCAGAAGTACGAACTGATTAGCCTAAGTACACATTCGCTCACCTACGGTGTCATATTAATGTGCGACAACAGACAACAACAATAACAACATGGATTTTGTTTTGATGTCTTCTTCTTCTTTTAATTTCCGACAGACTAGGCACGAGAAGTGCCTTCTGCCGATTAAAAACAACAACGTTTAACGTGAAAAAGCTTAACATGGCTTAATGTTCCAAAACTGCGATTAATGATCACCAAATCTCTCCCGGACATCTCTTGTCAGCAACGCCTCCTCCTGTCAGAAAATCAAAATCGAAATCCTAGGAGTATGATCGTTACCTCGAGTTAAGCGTTTTCCTCTCCATGGACACCCATTTTAACGAAACAGCTTAATGTGCCTTAATGTCCCAAAACAGTGATCAGTGATCACCAAATTTGCCCGACATCTCACATGTCATAAGCACTATCTCCAATCAAAAAAGCAAAACTGAAATTCAATGAAAGGTGTGGCATGTTGGAAATGATTTATGTGTTTTTTTGCATACAGAGCGGGGAAGTGAGATCTGATCTCAAGTGGTCACTCGAGACACGGATTCTAAAGCCAGGTGTAAACAGACATACTTAGAGCTGTCCACTTGTGATCGGATCACCAAAATCAGATCTGAATGCAAGGTGTAAACAGTGCCAGAGAGAGAGAGATTATGTAGGGGTCCTCTCTGCTTTGGTATTATTTGATTGAGTGTGAGGTGAGAGACTGATGCATGCGATTTTGGGGAGTTGCAACAACCTCAGTAAATTCGGCATGGTTTGTGGCATGAATTCAGATAACTGGGTGGTTTTGGCTTGAGGGTTTTTTGGGGGTTTTTTTTGTAAAGACTATATTGCTTTTCAGGGACAAAACTGACCGAAGCGATAGAAAATTCCAGATGAAAGGGTATGCAGTGAGGCTGAGTGAGCTGGACTTGACTGATTTCAGAGGGATTTTGTTTAAATGAAACTAGAACTAGAAAAAAAAAATCTACAGAGAAACAGGGGAATGAAGCATGAGGAAATCTGGAAATTCACTTGATGTATTAATGTGGATGTTGCATTTGTTAGTGAAAATGAACTGTAGAAGATTTGAGATGTTTTAAAATGAGTTAAATGTGAAGGTTTTCTTAATGCCTTTACTAACGAGTAAAGAAGAAAGCAAGCTTCTGTCAAGGAAATAATTTGTTCTATTTAACTAGGTATTCTATTAATGTAAATTACAGAAAGATGTTAAAAAGTAAACAGAAAGCAGTTTAAACAGCTCTGAGGGAACGTGAGGCCATGGATGGCAAATGCTGCGGCAGTTTCCATAGTTTCACCTGCCTAAATGTTTACTGGAAATGTGCTCAGGGTTTTCAGCTCAGCGTCTATTTTTAAATGCTTCTAGACACTTCCACATCATTGACGTCAATGAGGTGGGAGAGCTCAGGAGCAGTAGGAAAACACAAGTGTATGTTGGGTTGTGTTGTGTTGTGGTGTGTGTGTGTATGTGTGTGTGTGTGTGTGTGTGTGTGTGTGTGTGTGTGTGATTGTGTGTGTGTGTATGTGTGTGCGTGTGTGTGTGTGTGTGTGAGTGTGTATGTGTGTGTGCGTGTGTGTGAGTGTGTGTGAGTGTGTGCGTGCGTGTGTGTGTGCACTGAGGCAATATCTTTAACTTCACAGCACAGGACTCTGTTTAACCTTGGCCAAGGTTAATCTATCACCTTTAGCGTATATTTGCATTCATTCTTATCTGTTTTTCAGCACTCAGCCTGTCTGTGTAGTGAACGTTCATGTCTAATCGGCTCTCCTTATTATAAATGAGCCCCCAACATGGATCCTCCCCATACACACACACTATCTCTCTCGCTCTCTCTCACATACACACACGCACACACACACACACACACACACACACACATATATATACACACACCCTCCCTTTCCTTTTCTTTCTCTTTCTCTCACACACGCTCTGTTTACATAGAATTAGCTTTTAAAGGCACCTTTACCCAGCTGTCTGTACTCTCCAGGGTAAAGCCACTTCATGGTAGTTTGAGATTATTCACTGAACACAGATCTGTCTGTTTTTCTGCTTAAGAGTTACACTGATGATCCATTTTACCCATTTGCAGTTTTGAGAAACCAGGCAATGACACATTTTTGTTTTCCGACTGACACCAGTGAAAACCTCATTGTCAAGCCCAGCTGGACGTGATATATCCAGCTATAGTGCCAACAGACTTGCTGAAAGAGTCACAGAGCTCTTGGAGAAAAACGTATCATCATTGGGCTGAGTAAGATATGATATGTTACGGTCGACCAACTCTCAGAGGCAGTTGAGTTGGGTGGTGTTTTGCAGTCAGGTAGTTCTCAAAGTCAGTTGAGTTGGGTGGCATTTTAGAGTCAGGCAGTTCTCAGAGTCAGTTGAATTGAGTGGTGTTTTAGAGTCATATGAATGTATTAGGGATGTACCCGAATCTGAACACATTATTCAAGAAAGCACAAATAACGTAATGGAAACAGATATGTCTTCTACCCAAAGTTGCTTTTTATTATTCAGGGGGGTCTCTGTGAGTCAGTCATTATGTTTCCTCAAATCGATTCACATCATTGTGGATGGCCACAAGATAAAAATGCCCATTCTGTTGCAACATAGGGCTTTGATTTCACTAACTAGTTGTTTCTTTTACTACACATTATTGAAAAGTGATTGGTGTATTCTGCAGTCGTCCCCACAGAGTCAGGTGCGGGAATGAGTGAGACAAAAGCCTGGTGTGGCAGCTGGATTACGCCTGCAATCTATAAATCAAAATGAAGCTTAGAACCTGTAGTTTTCAGCTGCATGTGTTAATTTCCTCCATTTAAAAGAAAAACCAGTTTCATTTACTACACATTATTTAAAAGTGTTTGCTATATTCAGTATTTGCCCCCACCGAGTCAGCGCAAATTACTGTTATAAAATAGTGATTCACGTTTCCCTAGTAAAGTGCAGTAACGTTAACACACCAAGAATTGTGAACGCAGCATCATTGGAATTTAAGATTATTCCCTTGTCCTGAAGGATATTTTTCTATATATCTTTACTGTCTATTTCCAATGCAAAACAGAGTCTTTCAATTTACAAAACTTTTTTTTTTTTTTTTTTTTTCAGTTTCTGATTGCTCAGTGTCCCTCAGTTAAAGGACAGACAATTCACAAAACTTGGTTCAGTTAAAAATAAAAATAAAAAAAAGAGAGAGAGAGAGAGAGAGAGAGAGAGAGAGAGAGTTGAAGAGTACAGCATGAGGATGTGGAAATAGATTTCATAATTACTCATAAGCCAATATTAAATCAGCATGACTTCCGGTATAAATCATGCCCACGTCCGGTCTACTGTCCGAATACAGATACAGAGACAGAAAATTTTGTTGGTTGAACACAAACAGATACAGATAATGACATCTCTGTACACCACTAATATGTATGTATGTTAGGGATGTGCACCTCCATCACTGAGGCCGATGCGGTACACATCTCGATGCATTGCCAACGATCAGATACATTAAAAATACATATGAAGCAACTACTAATGCGATACGATACAATTCACCCCTATTGCGATGCAGTGCGTTTCAACACGATTTGATTCCACACAATGCGATTCAACACGATACAATGCGATGCAAAAGAATATGATGCTATACAATTCATTATGGTACAGATAGTTTGATTTTATTTCTTTGGTTCTTCTTAAGCAGACAGCAAATCATAAAGTAACTTTTAAAAATGCCATTTTTACTTCACACATTCCTTTCTCTAGTATTTCAACGCTGCACTCTCAGTCACACCACGTCGCCGCTTCGGGTGAGTACCTAAGTTAGCTATGCCGCCTGTGGACTTTATAGTGGCACGGCATATTTTGCTAATTGCATGCGACTTGTCAAACTGTCTGTCTCTCTTGGAAAATCCGGAATATTTGATTTGTAGCAATTCGGTGGAAGGTATAGCTCTTCCTCCCCTATGATCATCTGTAACTCGCCCGGACACGCCTCCAACTCGCGTGAGACTTTGCCGAGAGACTTAACGAGAATTGGCCACTGACAGCAGTGGATATGAGAGAGTCACGAACAGTTAGAGAGGAGGAATCAATCTAAATATAAAATTATAGGTCACAAATTATTGGTCACATTTCTAAATGATAAAGGCATAGGGCATCTACTAATAATTATAAATCGGATTTTACCAATGCAAAGATGTTAGAAACGATGCATCGCAAGTTCATCCCAAAATGTATCTTGTGCACAGTTTTTTAATCGGGGAAATCGCATCGTGAACTTTTGTGCCGGTGCACCGATGCGAATCGGTGAATCTTGCCATCCCTCATGTGTATATGTGTATGTGTATTTGTATGTGTATGTGTTGTGAGATATTTTACTATATGGCTTTGATCAGATGCTATGTAATTTCTTTATGAGGAAAGTAGCCAAGGTGTGGAACATGTCTTGGCTCTGAAAATAATACATATTTCATCTTTAAGCTTTTAAACTAATTCAGACCCTCCATAAATAGCTATTTCAAAACTTAACAGGATGCAAAAACAAGAGTTCTTAATACCAGGACAAAACAGCATTGAAAAGGCAGAAGAATCCATATGATGACCTGGCACTGTTTACCTCTCTCTGAGCAGTCTAAGAAAATGTAATTAATATGCTGGGTTTGGTCGGTGGCCATACGTTTTATCCTCTAACGCTCTGACTCACTATTCCCCGATAAGTGAATGGAAAAAGGGAAAAGAAACTGAGGCTGCCACATCAGTGAATTAGTGAGCTTTCTCCTTTACTGTGATTACCAGTCCCTCCTGAACATTTAGTCTGTACTTCTCTCTAAAGCCAACTAGTTTGCCGGTGATTGCATTGAAGGGTCTGCCCAGGATGAATAGCAGCTTTATTAGCCCTGTCACGCAGAGAGTGATACTTCAGTAATCCCCACAGAGAAAACAGACACAAGGCTGTATCAATTATAAAACTGTACTTAAGTTCAAAGCCAGAGCAGTTTTTCATCTCTAAAATATACACTCCGTCTTTTCTGGGTGTGTTCAGAAAGAGGAGAGTTCTCGTCTTTATTAATCTCAAGTGTATGTATATTCAGCACATATGTCAGCTATATGTGAGACATATGAACACATTGCCTGTTAGGTTGGCTGAGTATAAAAATAGAGACCTCTGTCATATCACCATAGATGCACAGACCAACACTGTGTGAAGAGTACACTGCAGTACACTACTCTGCAGTAGTCCAATAAAAATGTTCCCAAGACTCAATCATATAGGGAAATTCTCTCTCTCTCTCTCTCTCTCTCTCTCTCTCTCTCTCTCTCTCTCTCTCTCACTCATTCGTCTTCAAATACAATCTTATAGCAAACCCTATTAGAAAATGGAGATGCAGAATGCTTTGTTTCCTATAAAATGGAGGTGC